>NW_028122687.1:0-117628 GCF_965194805.1 Balaenoptera borealis | reverse complement strand
GGTTTCTAAAACGCACCTCATTTCTCATTTCCTTGTGCCCGGGTTCGCCATTCCAGCTGCTTTACTAGCAAGCTCCCTACTTGGAGCATCAGCACCTTTAACCTCCTGTTCCGTACAGGTTGCAATTTGTCCTGAGGATAAACGGGAAGACGTGGAACCAACGAGAGACTAGCTCTTGGTGTTGGGACAGGCACAGGTCACTCTATTTTCCCATCAGAAAGAAGAATTAACCACAGGCTCAGCCTGCCCCCCGGAACCAGAACAGGGCCTGAAGCCATTCTGCGATTTTGCGGCCAGCTCCCATAAAAACGAGTTGTAAAATGGAGGTTCAGGGCACTGCAATTCACAAACCTGCAGAGTTTTAAATGATAACTCTCGTCCACAAATATATTGAGGGAAGGCAAAGAAGAGGATTTGAAATCAAGGCAGAATTGCAGGAAACAGATTTCAGGACGTAGATACGAATCGCCTTTAAAGCACATGAAAAGCGGCAAAACGTTGACAATGATGCCCTTGGCCAAAAAGGGCGTATGCGTTTTTTCCTGAATATATTCAGGAAAAAACGCATACGCCCTTTTTGGCCAACCAAGCAACCTGGAAAGGCAAATCAGCGCTACAAAGAAGTCTCGCTTCCCATCGGTCAAAAGGGCCAGGCTGAAAAAAGTGTCAAAACCAGAAATGCAGGACAGGCCATGGAGAAATGGGAGCCTTGCTACACTGATGGGCGGGATGTAAATTGCCAAGAGCCACTCTGGAGAAGTGTCCGGTGAGTCCTGAAACATCTGAAAAACACAGCTTAGAGAGCATAGGGCACTTCCACTCATGGGGGTATAAATTGGGAAAATTAAAAATCAGCAAGACACAAGCACCCCAAAGTTTAGGGCTGCTCTGTTGACCAGGACCTCCACTTCATTCCACCTTAAATATCCCAGGAAAGAGAAAAATGGATAAAGAAGTTGTGGTCCTTATGTACAATGGAATATCACTCAGCCAGGAAATCAATGTCGTAAGGTTAGTAGCAGCATGATGAGTGGATTTAGGTACGACGATTCTAAGTGAAATAAGTCACACAGAAAAGGACACTTCTCATAAGGTATCACTGATAGAGGGAATGTAAAAACCGTTACACTTGAACTGAATTACAAAACAGAACAGAGTCACACATGCAGAAAACACACTATGGCTGCTTAACGGGAAAGGTGAGGTGGGGTGATACATAAAACAAGGGTATCAAATTAGCTCAGATACCATTCCATAAACCCAATATGTAATAGACAAGACCTACTCCTTGCTCAGAGAACTGGACTCAACACGCCCTATTCACCGCACAAGAATATATCTGACTAATAATAATCGTAAAACCTATGTATTGATATCTCTCTGTTAGTGTGTCAAGTGGGTGTAAAGCGGCATAAACACAGCAGTGAAAATCAGCTAAACCCCATTATAAAAATAAATTACTTTGAAACACCCATGAAACAAAGACAGTGAAAGAGAGAGAAATTCTTACACAATGCGTTCAGGGGCTGTGATGCAACCTGGATTGACCATATCTAGACCCACAGCTGCATGAGACATAAGGGTGGACACTCTTGGGGCTGAGCGGTTTGGTGAGGTTGGGTGAGCAAACGCAGACCCTTTAAAGTAATACTGCGTGGTACCCATCGCATGGGTCCCAAATCTCCAGGTTCAAGGGCATCTTCCTACATCAAAAACATGCATGAGAAACCCAGAAGATGGTACACCGTGTGATGGGGAAAGGTTTCTAAAACGCACCTCATTTCTCATCTCCTTGTGCCCGGGTTCGCTATTCCAGCCGCTTTACTAGCAAGCTCCCTACTTGGAGCATCAGCACCTTTAACCTCCTGTTCCGTACAGGTTGCAATTTGTCCTGAGGATAAACGAGAAGACGTGGAACCAACGAGAGACTAGCTCTTGGTGTTGGGACAGGCACAGGTCACTCTATTTTCCCATCAGAAAGAAGAATTAACCACAGGCTCAGCCTGCCCCCCGGAACCAGAACAGGGCCTGAAGCCATTCTGCGATTTTGCGGCCAGCTCCCATAAAAACGAGTTGTAGAATGGAGGTTCAGAGCACTGCAATTCACAAACCTGCAGAGTTATAAATGATAACTCTCGTCCACAAATATATTGAGGGAAGGCAAAGAAGAGGATTTGAAATCAAGGCAGAATTGCAGGAAACAGATTTCAGGAGGTAGATACGAATCGCCTTTGAAGCACATGAAAAGCGGCAAAACGTTGACAATGATGCCCTTGGCCAAAAAGGGCGTATGCGTTTTCTCCTGAATATATTCAGGAGAAAACGCATACGCCCTTTTTGGCCAACCAAGCAACCTGGAAAGGCAAATCAGCGCTACAAAGAAGTCTCGCTTCCCATCGGTCAAAAGGGCCATGCTGAAAAAATGTCAAAACCAGAAATGCAGGACAGGCCATGGAGAAATGGGAGCCTTGCTACACTGATGGGCGGGATGTAAATTGCCAAGAGCCACTCTGGAGAAGTGTCCGGTGAGTCCTGAAACATCTGAAAAACACAGCTTAGAGAGCATAGGGCACTTCCACTCATGGGGGTATAAATTGGGAAAATTAAAAATCAGCAAGACACAAGCACCCCAAAGTTTAGGGCTGCTCTGTTGACCAGGACCTCCACTTCATTCCACCTTAAATATCCCAGGAAAGAGAAAAAATGGATAAAGAAGTTGTGGTCCTTATGTACAATGGAATATCACTCAGCCATGAAATCAATGTCGTAAGGTTAGTAGCAGCATGATGAGTGGATGTAGGTACGACGATTCTAAGTGAAATAAGTCACACAGAAAAGGACACTTCTCATAAGGTATCACTGATAGAGGGAATGTAAAAACCGTTACACTTGAACTGAATTACAAAACAGAACAGAGTCACACATGCAGAAAACACACTATGGCTGCTTAACGGGAAAGGTGAGGTGGGGTGATACATAAAACAACGGTATCAAATTAGCTCAGATACCGTTCCATAAACCCAATATGTAATAGACAAGACCTACTCCTTGCTCAGAGAACTGGACTCAACACGCCCTATTCACCGCACAAGAATATATCTGACTAATAATAATCGTAAAACCTATGTATTGATATCTCTCTGTTAGTGTGTCAAGTGGGTGTAAAGCGGCATAAACACAGCAGTGAAAAGCAGCTAAACCCCATTATAAAAATAAATTACTTTGAAACACCCATGAAACAAAGACAGTGAAAGAGAGAGAAATTCTTACACAATGCGTTCAGGGGCTGTGATGCAACCTGGATTGACCATATCTAGACGCACAGCTGGATGAGACATAAGGGTGGACACTCTTGGGGCTGAGAGGTTTGGTGAGGTTGGGTGAGCAAACGCAGACCCTTTAAAGTAATACTGCGTGGTACCCATCGCATGGGTCCCAAATCTCCAGGTTCAAGGGCATCTTCCTACATCAAAAACATGCATGAGAAACCCAGAAGATGGTACACTGTGTGATGGGGAAAGGTTTCTAAAACGCACCTCATTTCTCATCTCCTTGTGCCCGGGTTCGCCATTCCAGCCGCTTTACTAGCAAGCTCCCTACTTGGAGCATCAGCACCTTTAACCTCCTGTTCCGTACAGGTTGTAATTTGTCCTGAGGATAAACGAGAAGACGTGGAACCAACGAGAGACTAGCTCTTGGTGTTGGGACAGGCACAGGTCACTCTATTTTCCCATCAGAAAGAAGAATTAACCACAGGCTCAGCCTGCCCCCCGGAACCAGAACAGGGCCTGAAGCCATTCTGCGATTTTGCGGCCAGCTCCCATAAAAACGAGTTGTAAAATGGAGGTTCAGGGCACTGCAATTCACAAACCTGCAGAGTTATAAATGATAACTCTCGTCCACAAATATATTGAGGGAAGGCAAAGAAGAGGATTTGAAATCAAGGCAGAATTGCAGGAAACAGATTTCAGGAGGTAGATACGAATCGCCTTTAAAGCACATGAAAAGCGGCAAAACGTTGACAATGATGCTCTTGGCCAAAAAGGGCGTATCCTTTTTTTCCTGAATATATTCAGGAAAAAACGCATACGCCCTTTTTGGCCAACCAAGCAACCTGGAAAGGCAAATCAGCGCTACAAAGAAGTCTCGCTTCCCATCGGTCAAAAGGGCCATGCTGAAAAAAGTGTCAAAACCAGAAATGCAGGACAGGCCATGGAGAAATGGGAGCCTTGCTACACTGATGGGCGGGATGTAAATTGCCAAGAGCCACTCTGGAGAAGTGTCCGGTGAGTCCTGAAACATCTGAAAAACACAGCTTAGAGAGCATAGGGCACTTCCACTCATGGGGGTATAAATTGGGAAAATTAAAAATCAGCAAGACACAAGCACCCCAAAGTTTAGGGCTGCTCTGTTGACCAGGACCTCCACTTCATTCCACCTTAAATATCCCAGGAAAGAGAAAAATGGATAAAGAAGTTGTGGTCCTTATGTACAATGGAATATCACTCAGCCAGGAAATCAATGTCGTAAGGTTAGTAGCAGCATGATGAGTGGATTTAGGTACGACGATTCTAAGTGAAATAAGTCACACAGAAAAGGACACTTCTCATAAGGTATCACTGATAGAGGGAATGTAAAAACCGTTACACTTGAACTGAATTACAAAACAGAACAGAGTCACACATGCAGAAAACACACTATGGCTGCTTAACGGGAAAGGTGAGGTGGGGTGATACATAAAACAAGGGTATCAAATTAGCTCAGATACCGTTCCATAAACCCAATATGTAATAGACAAGACCTACTCCTTGCTCAGAGAACTGGACTCAACACGCCCTATTCACCGCACAAGAATATATCTGACTAATAATAATCGTAAAACCTATGTATTGATATCTCTCTGTTAGTGTGTCAAGTGGGTGTAAAGCGGCATAAACACAGCAGTGAAAAGCAGCTAAACCCCATTATAAAAATAAATTACTTTGAAACACCCATGAAACAAAGACAGTGAAAGAGAGAGAAATTCTTACACAATGCGTTCAGGGGCTGTGATGCAACCTGGATTGACCATATCTAGACGCACAGCTGGATGAGACATAAGGGTGGACACTCTTGGGGCTGAGAGGTTTGGTGAGGTTGGGTGAGCAAACGCAGACCCTTTAAAGTAATACTGCGTGGTACCCATCGCATGGGTCCCAAATCTCCAGGTTCAAGGGCATCTTCCTACATCAAAAACATGCATGAGAAACCCAGATGATGGTACACTGTGTGATGGGGAAAGGTTTCTAAAACGCACCTCATTTCTCATTTCCTTGTGCCCGGGTTCGCCATTCCAGCTGCTTTACTAGCAAGCTCCCTACTTGGAGCATCAGCACCTTTAACCTCCTGTTCCGTACAGGTTGCAATTTGTCCTGAGGATAAACGGGAAGACGTGGAACCAACGAGAGACTAGCTCTTGGTGTTGGGACAGGCACAGGTCACTCTATTTTCCCATCAGAAAGAAGAATTAACCACAGGCTCAGCCTGTCCCCCGGAACCAGAACAGGGCCTGAAGCCATTCTGCGATTTTGCGGCCAGCTCCCATAAAAACGAGTTGTAAAATGGAGGTTCAGGGCACTGCAATTCACAAACCTGCAGAGTTTTAAATGATAACTCTCGTCCACAAATATATTGAGGGAAGGCAAAGAAGAGGATTTGAAATCAAGGCAGAATTGCAGGAAACAGATTTCAGGACGTAGATACGAATCGCCTTTAAAGCACATGAAAAGCGGCAAAACGTTGACAATGATGCCCTTGGCCAAAAAGGGCGTATGCGTTTTTTCCTGAATATATTCAGGAAAAAACGCATACGCCCTTTTTGGCCAACCAAGCAACCTGGAAAGGCAAATCAGCGCTACAAAGAAGTCTCGCTTCCCATCGGTCAAAAGGGCCAGGCTGAAAAAAGTGTCAAAACCAGAAATGCAGGACAGGCCATGGAGAAATGGGAGCCTTGCTACACTGATGGGCGGGATGTAAATTGCCAAGAGCCACTCTGGAGAAGTGTCCGGTGAGTCCTGAAACATCTGAAAAACACAGCTCAGAGAGCATAGGGCACTTCCACTCATGGGGGTATAAATTGGGAAAATTAAAAATCAGCAAGACACAAGCACCCCAAAGTTTAGGGCTGCTCTGTTGACCAGGACCTCCACTTCATTCCACCTTAAATATCCCAGGAAAGAGAAAAATGGATAAAGAAGTTGTGGTCCTTATGTACAATGGAATATCACTCAGCCAGGAAATCAATGTCGTAAGGTTAGTAGCAGCATGATGAGTGGATTTAGGTACGACGATTCTAAGTGAAATAAGTCACACAGAAAAGGACACTTCTCATAAGGTATCACTGATAGAGGGAATGTAAAAACCGTTACACTTGAACTGAATTACAAAACAGAACAGAGTCACACATGCAGAAAACACACTATGGCTGCTTAACGGGAAAGGTGAGGTGGGGTGATACATAAAACAAGGGTATCAAATTAGCTCAGATACCATTCCATAAACCCAATATGTAATAGACAAGACCTACTCCTTGCTCAGAGAACTGGACTCAACACGCCCTATTCACCGCACAAGAATATATCTGACTAATAATAATCGTAAAACCTATGTATTGATATCTCTCTGTTAGTGTGTCAAGTGGGTGTAAAGCGGCATAAACACAGCAGTGAAAAGCAGCTAAACCCCATTATAAAAATAAATTACTTTGAAACACCCATGAAACAAAGACAGTGAAAGAGAGAGAAATTCTTACACAATGCGTTCAGGGGCTGTGATGCAACCTGGATTGACCATATCTTGACGCACAGCTGGATGAGACATAAGGGTGGACACTCTTGGGGCTGAGAGGTTTGGTGAGGTTGGGTGAGCAAACGCAGACCCTTTAAAGTAATACAGCGTGGTACCCATCGCATTGGTCCCAAATCTCCAGGTTCAAGGGCATCTTCGTACATCAAAAACATGCATGAGAAACCCAGAAGATGGTACACTGTGTGATGGGGAAAGGTTTCTAAAACACACCTCATTTCTCATCTCCTTGTGCCCGGGTTCGCCATTCCAGCCACTTTACTAGCAAGCTCCCTACTTGGAGCATCAGCACCTTTAACCTCCTGTTCCATACAGGTTGTAATTTGTCCTGAGGATAAACGAGAAGACGTGGAACCAACGAGAGACTAGCTCTTGGTGTTGGGACAGGCACAGGTCACTCTATTTTCCCATCAGAAAGAAGAATTAACCACAGGCTCAGCCTGCCCCCCGGAACCAGAACAGGGCCTGAAGCCATTCTGCGATTTTGCGGCCAGCTCCCATAAAAACGAGTTGTAAAATGGAGGTTCAGGGCACTGCAATTCACAAACCTGCAGAGTTTTAAATGATAACTCTCGTCCACAAATATATTGAGGGAAGGCAAAGAAGAGGATTTGAAATCAAGGCAGAATTGCAGGAAACAGATTTCAGGACGTAGATACGAATCGCCTTTAAAGCACATGAAAAGCGGCACAACGTTGACAATGATGCCCTTGGCCAAAAAGGGCGTATGCGTTTTTTCCTGAATATATTCAGGAGAAAACGCATACGCCCTTTTTGGCCAACCAAGCAACCTGGAAAGGCAAATCAGCGCTACAAAGAAGTCTCGCTTCCCATCGGTCAAAAGGGCCATGCTGAAAAAAGTGTCAAAACCAGAAATGCAGGACAGGCCATGGAGAAATGGGAGCCTTGCTACACTGATGGGCGGGATGTAAATTGCCAAGAGCCACTCTGGAGAAGTGTCCGGTGAGTCCTGAAACATCTGAAAAACACAGCTTAGAGAGCATAGGGCACTTCCACTCATGGGGGTATAAATTGGGAAAATTAAAAATCAGCAAGACACAAGCACCCCAAAGTTTAGGGCTGCTCTGTTGACCAGGACCTCCACTTCATTCCACCTTAAATATCCCAGGAAAGAGAAAAATGGATAAAGAAGTTGTGGTCCTTATGTACAATGGAATATCACTCAGCCATGAAATCAATGTCGTAAGGTTAGTAGCAGCATGATGAGTGGATTTAGGTACGACGATTCTAAGTGAAATAAGTCACACAGAAAAGGACACTTCTCATAAGGTATCACTGATAGAGGGAATGTAAAAACCGTTACACTTGAACTGAATTACAAAACAGAACAGAGTCACACATGCAGAAAACACACTATGGCTGCTTAACGGGAAAGGTGAGGTGGGGTGATACATAAAACAAGGGTATCAAATTAGCTCAGATACCGTTCCATAAACCCAATATGTAATAGACAAGACCTACTCCTTGCTCAGAGAACTGGACTCAACACGCCCTATTCACCGCACAAGAATATATCTGACTAATAATAATCGTAAAACCTATGTATTGATATCTCTCTGTTAGTGTGTCAAGTGGGTGTAAAGCGGCATAAACACAGCAGTGAAAAGCAGCTAAACCCCATTATAAAAAAAAATTACTTTGAAACACCCATGAAACAAAGACAGTGAAAGAGAGAGAAATTCTTACACAATGCGTTCAGGGGCTGTGATGCAACCTGGATTGACCATATCTAGACGCACAGCTGGATGAGACATAAGGGTGGACACTCTTGGGGCTGAGAGGTTTGGTGAGGTTGGGTGAGCAAACGCAGACCCTTTCAAGTAATACTGCGTGGTACCCATCGCATGGGTCCCAAATCTCCAGGTTCAAGGGCATCTTCCTACATCAAAAACATGCATGAGAAACCCAGAAGATGGTACACTGTGTGATGGGGAAAGGTTTCTAAAACGCACCTCATTTCTCATCTCCTTGTGCCCGGGTTCGCCATTCCAGCCACTTTACTAGCAAGCTCCCTACTTGGAGCATCAGCACCTTTAACCTCCTGTTCCATACAGGTTGTAATTTGTCCTGAGGATAAATGGGAAGACGTGGAACCAACGAGAGACTAGCTCTTGGTGTTGGGACAGGCACAGGTCACTCTATTTTCCCATCAGAAAGAAGAATTAACCACAGGCTCAGCCTGCCCCCCCGGAACCAGAACAGGGCCTGAAGCCATTCTGCGATTTTGCGGCCAGCTCCCATAAAAACGAGTTGTAAAATGGAGGTTCAGGGCACTGCAATTCACAGACCTGCAGAGTTATAAATGATAACTCTCGTCCACAAATATATTGAGGGAAGGCAAAGAAGAGGATTTGAAATCAAGGCAGAATTGCAGGAAACAGATTTCAGGAGGTAGATTCGAATCGCCTTTAAAGCACATGAAAAGCGGCAAAACGTTGACAATGATGCCCTTGGCCAAAAAGGGCGTATGCGTTTTTTCCTGAATATATTCAGGAAAAAACGCATACGCCCTTTTTGGCCAACCAAGCAACCTGGAAAGGCAAATCAGCGCTACAAAGAAGTCTCGCTTCCCATCGGTCAAAAGGGCCATGCTGAAAAAAGTGTCAAAACCAGAAATGCAGGACAGGCCATGGAGAAATGGGAGCCTTGCTACACTGATGGGCGGGATGTAAATTGCCAAGAGCCACTCTGGAGAAGTGTCCGGTGAGTCCTGAAACATCTGAAAAACACAGCTTAGAGAGCATAGGGCACTTCCACTCATGGGGGTATAAATTGGGAAAATTAAAAATCAGCAAGACACAAGCACCCCAAAGTTTAGGGCTGCTCTGTTGACCAGGACCTCCACTTCATTCCACCTTAAATATCCCAGGAAAGAGAAAAATGGATAAAGAAGTTGTGGTCCTTATGTACAATGGAATATCACTCAGCTATGAAATCAATGTCGTAAGGTTAGTAGCAGCATGATGAGTGGATTTAGGTACGACGATTCTAAGTGAAATAAGTCACACAGAAAAGGACACTTCTCATAAGGTATCACTGATAGAGGGAATGTAAAAACCGTTACACTTGAACTGAATTACAAAACAGAACAGAGTCACACATGCAGAAAACACACTATGGCTGCTTAACGGGAAAGGTGAGGTGGGGTGATACATAAAACAAGGGTATCAAATTAGCTCAGATACCGTTCCATAAACCCAATATGTAATAGACAAGACCTACTCCTTGCTCAGAGAACTGGACTCAACACGCCCTATTCACCGCACAAGAATATATCTGACTAATAATAATCGTAAAACCTATGTATTGATATCTCTCTGTTAGTGTGTCAAGTGGGTGTAAAGCGGCATAAACACAGCAGTGAAAAGCAGCTAAACCCCATTATAAAAATAAATTACTTTGAAACACCCATGAAACAAAGACAGTGAAAGAGAGAGAAATTCTTACACAATGCGTTCAGGGGCTGTGATGCAACCTGGATTGACCATATCTAGACGCACAGCTGGATGAGACATAAGGGTGGACACTCTTGGGGCTGAGAGGTTTGGTGAGGTTGGGTGAGCAAACGCAGACCCTTTAAAGTAATACTGCGTGGTACCCATCGCATGGGTCCCAAATCTCCAGGTTCAAGGGCATCTTCCTACATCAAAAACATGCATGAGAAACCCAGAAGATGGTACACTGTGTGATGGGGAAAGGTTTCTAAAACGCACCTCATTTCTCATCTCCTTGTGCCCGGGTTCGCCATTCCAGCCGCTTTACTAGCAAGCTCCCTACTTGGAGCATCAGCACCTTTAACCTCCTGTTCCGTACAGGTTGTAATTTGTCCTGAGGATAAACGAGAAGACGTGGAACCAACGAGAGACTAGCTCTTGGTGTTGGGACAGGCACAGGTCACTCTATTTTCCCATCAGAAAGAAGAATTAACCACAGGCTCAGCCTGCCCCCCGGAACCAGAACAGGGCCTGAAGCCATTCTGCGATTTTGCGGCCAGCTCCCATAAAAACGAGTTGTAAAATGGAGGTTCAGGGCACTGCAATTCACAGACCTGCAGAGTTATAAATGATAACTCTCGTCCACAAATATATTGAGGGAAGGCAAAGAAGAGGATTTGAAATCAAGGCAGAATTGCAGGAAACAGATTTCAGGAGGTAGATACGAATCGCCTTTGAAGCACATGAAAAGCGGCAAAACGTTGACAATGATGCCCTTGGCCAAAAAGGGCGTATGCGTTTTCTCCTGAATATATTCAGGAGAAAACGCATACGCCCTTTTTGGCCAACCAAGCAACCTGGAAAGGCAAATCAGCGCTACAAAGAAGTCTCACTTCCCATCGGTCAAAAGGGCCATGCTGAAAAAAGTGTCAAAACCAGAAATGCAGGACAGGCCATGGAGAAATGGGAGCCTTGCTACACTGATGGGCGGGATGTAAATTGCCAAGAGCCACTCTGGAGAAGTGTCCGGTGAGTCCTGAAACATCTGAAAAACACAGCTTAGAGAGCATAGGGCACTTCCACTCATGGGGGTATAAATTGGGAAAATTAAAAATCAGCAAGACACAAGCACCCCAAAGTTTAGGGCTGCTCTGTTGACCAGGACCTCCACTTCATTCCACCTTAAATATCCCAGGAAAGAGAAAAAATGGATAAAGAAGTTGTGGTCCTTATGTACAATGGAATATCACTCAGCCATGAAATCAATGTCGTAAGGTTAGTAGCAGCATGATGAGTGGATGTAGGTACGACGATTCTAAGTGAAATAAGTCACACAGAAAAGGACACTTCTCATAAGGTATCACTGATAGAGGGAATGTAAAAACCGTTACACTTGAACTGAATTACAAAACAGAACAGAGTCACACATGCAGAAAACACACTATGGCTGCTTAACGGGAAAGGTGAGGTGGGGTGATACATAAAACAAGGGTATCAAATTAGCTCAGATACCGTTCCATAAACCCAATATGTAATAGACAAGACCTACTCCTTGCTCAGAGAACTGGACTCAACATGCCCTATTCACCGCACAAGAATATATCTGACTAATAATAATCGTAAAACCTATGTATTGATATCTCTCTGTTAGTGTGTCAAGTGGGTGTAAAGCGGCATAAACACAGCAGTGAAAAGCAGCTAAACCCCATTATAAAAATAAATTACTTTGAAACACCCATGAAACAAAGACAGTGAAAGAGAGAGAAACTCTTACACAATGCGTTCAGGGGCTGTGATGCAACCTGGATTAACCATATCTAGACGCACAGCTGGATGAGACATAAGGGTGGACACTCTTGGGGCTGAGAGGTTTGGTGAGGTTGGGTGAGCAAACGCAGACCCTTTAAAGTAATACTGCATGGTACCCATCGCATGGGTCCCAAATCTCCAGGTTCAAGGGCATCTTCCTACATCAAAAACATGCATGAGAAACCCAGATGATGGTACACTGTGTGATGGGGAAAGGTTTCTAAAACGCACCTCATTTCTCATTTCCTTGTGCCCGGGTTCGCCATTCCAGCTGCTTTACTAGCAAGCTCCCTACTTGGAGCATCAGCACCTTTAACCTCCTGTTCCGTACAGGTTGCAATTTGTCCTGAGGATAAACGGGAAGACGTGGCACCAACGAGAGACTAGCTCTTGGTGTTGGGACAGGCACAGGTCACTCTATTTTCCCATCAGAAAGAAGAATTAACCACAGGCTCAGCCTGCCCCCCGGAACCAGAACAGGGCCTGAAGCCATTCTGCGATTTTGCGGCCAGCTCCCATAAAAACGAGTTGTAAAATGGAGGTTCAGGGCACTGCAATTCACAAACCTGCAGAGTTTTAAATGATAACTCTCGTCCACAAATATATTGAGGGAAGGCAAAGAAGACGATTTGAAATAAGGCAGAATTGCAGGAAACAGATTTCAGGACGTAGATACGAATCGCCTTTAAAGCACATGAAAAGCGGCAAAACGTTGACAATGATGCCCTTGGCCAAAAAGGGCGTATGCGTTTTTTCCTGAATATATTCAAGAAAAAACGCATACGCCCTTTTTGGCCAACCAAGCAACCTGGAAAGGCAAATCAGCGCTACAAAGAAGTCTCGCTTCCCATCGGTCAAAAGGGCCAGGCTGAAAAAAGTGTCAAAACCAGAAATGCAGGACAGGCCATGGAGAAATGGGAGCCTTGCTACACTGATGGGCGGGATGTAAATTGCCAAGAGCCACTCTGGAGAAGTGTCCGGTGAGTCCTGAAACATCTGAAAAACACAGCTTAGAGAGCATAGGGCACTTCCACTCATGGGGGTATAAATTGGGAAAATTAAAAATCAGCAAGACACAAGCACCCCAAAGTTTAGGGCTGCTCTGTTGACCAGGACCTCCACTTCATTCCACCTTAAATATCCCAGGAAAGAGAAAAATGGATAAAGAAGTTGTGGTCCTTATGTACAATGGAATATCACTCAGCCAGGAAATCAATGTCGTAAGGTTAGTAGCAGCATGATGAGTGGATTTAGGTACGACGATTCTAAGTGAAATAAGTCACACAGAAAAGGACACTTCTCATAAGGTATCACTGATAGAGGGAATGTAAAAACCATTACACTTGAACTGAATTACAAAACAGAACAGAGTCACACATGCAGAAAACACACTATGGCTGCTTAACGGGAAAGGTGAGGTGGGGTGATACATAAAACAAGGGTATCAAATTAGCTCAGATACCATTCCATAAACCCAATATGTAATAGACAAGACCTACTCCTTGCTCAGAGAACTGGACTCAACACGCCCTATTCACCGCACAAGAATATATCTGACTAATAATAATCGTAAAACCTATGTATTGATATCTCTCTGTTAGTGTGTCAAGTGGGTGTAAAGCGGCATAAACACAGCAGTGAAAAGCAGCTAAACCCCATTATAAAAATAAATTACTTTGAAACACCCATGAAACAAAGACAGTGAAAGAGAGAGAAATTCTTACACAATGCGTTCAGGGGCTGTGATGCAACCTGGATTGACCATATCTTGACGCACAGCTGGATGAGACATAAGGGTGGACACTCTTGGGGCTGAGAGGTTTGGTGAGGTTGGGTGAGCAAACGCAGACCCTTTAAAGTAATACTGCGTGGTACCCATCGCATGGGTCCCATATCTCCAGTTTCAAGGGCATCTTCCTACATCAAAAACATGCATGAGAAACCCAGAAGATGGTACACCGTGTGATGGGGAAAGGTTTCTAAAACGCACCTCATTTCTCATCTCCTTGTGCCCAGGTTCGCCATTCCAGGCACTTTACTAGTAAGCTCCCTACTTGGAGCATCAGCACCTTTAACCTCCTGTTCCGTACAGGTTGCAATTTGTCCTGAGGATAAACGGGAAGACGTGGAACCAACGAGAGACTAGCTCTTGGTGTTGGGACAGGCACAGGTCACTCTATTTTCTCATCAGGAAGAAGAATTAACCACAGGCTCAGCCTGCCCCCAGGAACCAGAACAGGGCCTGAAGCCATTCTGCGATTTTGCGGCCAGCTCCCATAAAAACGAGTTGTAAAATGGAGGTTCAGGGCACTGCAATTCACAAACCTGCAGAGTTTTAAATGATAACTCTCGTCCACAAATATATTGAGGGAAGGCAAAGAAGAGGATTTGAAATCAAGGCAAATTGCAGGAAACAGATTTCAGGACGTAGATACGAATCGCCTTTAAAGCACATGAAAAGCGGCAAAACGTTGACAATGATGCCCTTGGCCAAAAAGGGCGTATGCGTTTTTTCCTGAATATATTCAGGAAAAAACGCATACGCCCTTTTTGGCCAACCAAGCAACCTGGAAAGGCAAATCAGCGCTACAAAGAAGTCTCGCTTCCCATCGGTCAAAAGGGCCATGCTGAAAAAAGTGTCAAAACCAGAAATGCAGGACAGGCCATGGAGAAATGGGAGCCTTGCTACACTGATGGGCGGGATGTAAATTGCCAAGAGCCACTCTGGAGAAGTGTCCGGTGAGTCCTGAAACATCTGAAAAACACAGCTTAGAGAGCATAGGGCACTTCCACTCATGGGGGTATAAATTGGGAAAATTAAAAATCAGCAAGACACAAGCACCCCAAAGTTTAGGGCTGCTCTGTTGACCAGGACCTCCACTTCATTCCACCTTAAATATCCCAGGAAAGAGAAAAATGGATAAAGAAGTTGTGGTCCTTATGTACAATGGAATATCACTCAGCCATGAAATCAATGTCGTAAGGTTAGTAGCAGCATGATGAGTGGATTTAGGTACGACGATTCTAAGTGAAATAAGTCACACAGAAAAGGACACTTCTCATAAGGTATCACTGATAGAGGGAATGTAAAAACCGTTACACTTGAACTGAATTACAAAACAGAACAGAGTCACACATGCAGAAAACACACTATGGCTGCTTAACGGGAAAGGTGAGGTGGGGTGATACATAAAACAAGGGTATCAAATTAGCTCAGATACCGTTCCATAAACCCAATATGTAATAGACAAGACCTACTCCTTGCTCAGAGAACTGGACTCAACACGCCCTATTCACCGCACAAGAATATATCTGACTAATAATAATCGTAAAACCTATGTATTGATATCTCTCTGTTAGTGTGTCAAGTGGGTGTAAAGCGGCATAAACACAGCAGTGAAAAGCAGCTAAACCCCATTATAAAAATAAATTACTTTGAAACACCCATGAAACAAAGACAGTGAAAGAGAGAGAAATTCTTACACAATGCGTTCAGGGGCTGTGATGCAACCTGGATTGACCATATCTAGACGCACAGCTGGATGAGACATAAGGGTGGACACTCTTGGGGCTGAGAGGTTTGGTGAGGTTGGGTGAGCAAACGCAGACCCTTTAAAGTAATACTGCGTGGTACCCATCGCATGGGTCCCAAATCTCCAGGTTCAAGGGCATCTTCCTACATCAAAAACATGCATGAGAAACCCAGAAGATGGTACACTGTGTGATGGGGAAAGGTTTCTAAAACGCACCTCATTTCTCATCTCCTTGTGCCCGGGTTCGCCATTCCAGCCACTTTACTAGCAAGCTCCCTACTTGGAGCATCAGCACCTTTAACCTCCTGTTCCATACAGGTTGTAATTTGTCCTGAGGATAAATGGGAAGACGTGGAACCAACGAGAGACTAGCTCTTGGTGTTGGGACAGGCACAGGTCACTCTATTTTCCCATCAGAAAGAAGAATTAACCACAGGCTCAGCCTGCCCCCCCGGAACCAGAACAGGGCCTGAAGCCATTCTGCGATTTTGCGGCCAGCTCCCATAAAAACGAGTTGTAAAATGGAGGTTCAGGGCACTGCAATTCACAGACCTGCAGAGTTATAAATGATAACTCTCGTCCACAAATATATTGAGGGAAGGCAAAGAAGAGGATTTGAAATCAAGGCAGAATTGCAGGAAACAGATTTCAGGAGGTAGATTCGAATCGCCTTTAAAGCACATGAAAAGCGGCAAAACGTTGACAATGATGCCCTTGGCCAAAAAGGGCGTATGCGTTTTTTCCTGAATATATTCAGGAAAAAACGCATACGCCCTTTTTGGCCAACCAAGCAACCTGGAAAGGCAAATCAGCGCTACAAAGAAGTCTCGCTTCCCATCGGTCAAAAGGGCCATGCTGAAAAAAGTGTCAAAACCAGAAATGCAGGACAGGCCATGGAGAAATGGGAGCCTTGCTACACTGATGGGCGGGATGTAAATTGCCAAGAGCCACTCTGGAGAAGTGTCCGGTGAGTCCTGAAACATCTGAAAAACACAGCTTAGAGAGCATAGGGCACTTCCACTCATGGGGGTATAAATTGGGAAAATTAAAAATCAGCAAGACACAAGCACCCCAAAGTTTAGGGCTGCTCTGTTGACCAGGACCTCCACTTAATTCCACCTTAAATATCCCAGGAAAGAGAAAAATGGATAAAGAAGTTGTGGTCCTTATGTACAATGGAATATCACTCAGCTATGAAATCAATGTCGTAAGGTTAGTAGCAGCATGATGAGTGGATTTAGGTACGACGATTCTAAGTGAAATAAGTCACACAGAAAAGGACACTTCTCATAAGGTATCACTGATAGAGGGAATGTAAAAACCGTTACACTTGAACTGAATTACAAAACAGAACAGAGTCACACATGCAGAAAACACACTATGGCTGCTTAACGGGAAAGGTGAGGTGGGGTGATACATAAAACAAGGGTATCAAATTAGCTCAGATACCGTTCCATAAACCCAATATGTAATAGACAAGACCTACTCCTTGCTCAGAGAACTGGACTCAACACGCCCTATTCACCGCACAAGAATATATCTGACTAATAATAATCGTAAAACCTATGTATTGATATCTCTCTGTTAGTGTGTCAAGTGGGTGTAAAGCGGCATAAACACAGCAGTGAAAAGCAGCTAAACCCCATTATAAAAATAAATTACTTTGAAACACCCATGAAACAAAGACAGTGAAAGAGAGAGAAATTCTTACACAATGCGTTCAGGGGCTGTGATGCAACCTGGATTGACCATATCTAGACGCACAGCTGGATGAGACATAAGGGTGGACACTCTTGGGGCTGAGAGGTTTGGTGAGGTTGGGTGAGCAAACGCAGACCCTTTAAAGTAATACTGCGTGGTACCCATCGCATGGGTCCCAAATCTCCAGGTTCAAGGGCATCTTCCTACATCAAAAACATGCATGAGAAACCCAGAAGATGGTACACTGTGTGATGGGGAAAGGTTTCTAAAACGCACCTCATTTCTCATCTCCTTGTGCCCGGGTTCGCCATTCCAGCCGCTTTACTAGCAAGCTCCCTACTTGGAGCATCAGCACCTTTAACCTCCTGTTCCGTACAGGTTGTAATTTGTCCTGAGGATAAACGAGAAGACGTGGAACCAACGAGAGACTAGCTCTTGGTGTTGGGACAGGCACAGGTCACTCTATTTTCCCATCAGAAAGAAGAATTAACCACAGGCTCAGCCTGCCCCCCGGAACCAGAACAGGGCCTGAAGCCATTCTGCGATTTTGCGGCCAGCTCCCATAAAAACGAGTTGTAAAATGGAGGTTCAGGGCACTGCAATTCACAGACCTGCAGAGTTATAAATGATAACTCTCGTCCACAAATATATTGAGGGAAGGCAAAGAAGAGGATTTGAAATCAAGGCAGAATTGCAGGAAACAGATTTCAGGAGGTAGATACGAATCGCCTTTGAAGCACATGAAAAGCGGCAAAACGTTGACAATGATGCCCTTGGCCAAAAAGGGCGTATGCGTTTTCTCCTGAATATATTCAGGAGAAAACGCATACGCCCTTTTTGGCCAACCAAGCAACCTGGAAAGACAAATCAGCGCTACAAAGAAGTCTCACTTCCCATCGGTCAAAAGGGCCATGCTGAAAAAAGTGTCAAAACCAGAAATGCAGGACAGGCCATGGAGAAATGGGAGCCTTGCTACACTGATGGGCGGGATGTAAATTGCCAAGAGCCACTCTGGAGAAGTGTCCGGTGAGTCCTGAAACATCTGAAAAACACAGCTTAGAGAGCATAGGGCACTTCCACTCATGGGGGTATAAATTGGGAAAATTAAAAATCAGCAAGACACAAGCACCCCAAAGTTTAGGGCTGCTCTGTTGACCAGGACCTCCACTTCATTCCACCTTAAATATCCCAGGAAAGAGAAAAAATGGATAAAGAAGTTGTGGTCCTTATGTACAATGGAATATCACTCAGCCATGAAATCAATGTCGTAAGGTTAGTAGCAGCATGATGAGTGGATGTAGGTACGACGATTCTAAGTGAAATAAGTCACACAGAAAAGGACACTTCTCATAAGGTATCACTGATAGAGGGAATGTAAAAACCGTTACACTTGAACTGAATTACAAAACAGAACAGAGTCACACATGCAGAAAACACACTATGGCTGCTTAACGGGAAAGGTGAGGTGGGGTGATACATAAAACAAGGGTATCAAATTAGCTCAGATACCGTTCCATAAAACCAATATGTAATAGACAAGACCTACTCCTTGCTCAGAGAACTGGACTCAACATGCCCTATTCACCGCACAAGAATATATCTGACTAATAATAATCGTAAAACCTATGTATTGATATCTCTCTGTTAGTGTGTCAAGTGGGTGTAAAGCGGCATAAACACAGCAGTGAAAAGCAGCTAAACCCCATTATAAAAATAAATTACTTTGAAACACCCATGAAACAAAGACAGTGAAAGAGAGAGAAACTCTTACACAATGCGTTCAGGGGCTGTGATGCAACCTGGATTAACCATATCTAGACGCAGAGCTGGATGAGACATAAGGGTGGACACTCTTGGGGCTGAGAGGTTTGGTGAGGTTGGGTGAGCAAACGCAGACCCTTTAAAGTAATACTGCGTGGTACCCATCGCATGGGTCCCAAATCTCCAGGTTCAAGGGCATCTTCCTACATCAAAAACATGCATGAGAAACCCAGATGATGGTACACTGTGTGATGGGGAAAGGTTTCTAAAACGCACCTCATTTCTCATTTCCTTGTGCCCGGGTTCGCCATTCCAGCTGCTTTACTAGCAAGCTCCCTACTTGGAGCATCAGCACCTTTAACCTCCTGTTCCGTACAGGTTGCAATTTGTCCTGAGGATAAACGGGAAGACGTGGCACCAACGAGAGACTAGCTCTTGGTGTTGGGACAGGCACAGGTCACTCTATTTTCCCATCAGAAAGAAGAATTAACCACAGGCTCAGCCTGCCCCCCGGAACCAGAACAGGGCCTGAAGCCATTCTGCGATTTTGCGGCCAGCTCCCATAAAAACGAGTTGTAAAATGGAGGTTCAGGGCACTGCAATTCACAAACCTGCAGAGTTTTAAATGATAACTCTCGTCCACAAATATATTGAGGGAAGGCAAAGAAGACGATTTGAAATAAGGCAGAATTGCAGGAAACAGATTTCAGGACGTAGATACGAATCGCCTTTAAAGCACATGAAAAGCGGCAAAACGTTGACAATGATGCCCTTGGCCAAAAAGGGCGTATGCGTTTTTTCCTGAATATATTCAGGAAAAAACGCATACGCCCTTTTTGGCCAACCAAGCAACCTGGAAAGGCAAATCAGCGCTACAAAGAAGTCTCGCTTCCCATCGGTCAAAAGGGCCAGGCTGAAAAAAGTGTCAAAACCAGAAATGCAGGACAGGCCATGGAGAAATGGGAGCCTTGCTACACTGATGGGCGGGATGTAAATTGCCAAGAGCCACTCTGGAGAAGTGTCCGGTGAGTCCTGAAACATCTGAAAAACACAGCTTAGAGAGCATAGGGCACTTCCACTCATGGGGGTATAAATTGGGAAAATTAAAAATCAGCAAGACACAAGCACCCCAAAGTTTAGGGCTGCTCTGTTGACCAGGACCTCCACTTCATTCCACCTTAAATATCCCAGGAAAGAGAAAAATGGATAAAGAAGTTGTGGTCCTTATGTACAATGGAATATCACTCAGCCAGGAAATCAATGTCGTAAGGTTAGTAGCAGCATGATGAGTGGATTTAGGTACGACGATTCTAAGTGAAATAAGTCACACAGAAAAGGACACTTCTCATAAGGTATCACTGATAGAGGGAATGTAAAAACCATTACACTTGAACTGAATTACAAAACAGAACAGAGTCACACATGCAGAAAACACACTATGGCTGCTTAACGGGAAAGGTGAGGTGGGGTGATACATAAAACAAGGGTATCAAATTAGCTCAGATACCATTCCATAAACCCAATATGTAATAGACAAGACCTACTCCTTGCTCAGAGAACTGGACTCAACACGCCCTATTCACCGCACAAGAATATATCTGACTAATAATAATCGTAAAACCTATGTATTGATATCTCTCTGTTAGTGTGTCAAGTGGGTGTAAAGCGGCATAAACACAGCAGTGAAAAGCAGCTAAACCCCATTATAAAAATAAATTACTTTGAAACACCCATGAAACAAAGACAGTGAAAGAGAGAGAAATTCTTACACAATGCGTTCAGGGGCTGTGATGCAACCTGGATTGACCATATCTTGACGCACAGCTGGATGAGACATAAGGGTGGACACTCTTGGGGCTGAGAGGTTTGGTGAGGTTGGGTGAGCAAACGCAGACCCTTTAAAGTAATACTGCGTGGTACCCATCGCATGGGTCCCATATCTCCAGTTTCAAGGGCATCTTCCTACATCAAAAACATGCATGAGAAACCCAGAAGATGGTACACCGTGTGATGGGGAAAGGTTTCTAAAACGCACCTCATTTCTCATCTCCTTGTGCCCAGGTTCGCCATTCCAGGCACTTTACTAGTAAGCTCCCTACTTGGAGCATCAGCACCTTTAACCTCCTGTTCCGTACAGGTTGCAATTTGTCCTGAGGATAAACGGGAAGACGTGGAACCAACGAGAGACTAGCTCTTGGTGTTGGGACAGGCACAGGTCACTCTATTTTCTCATCAGGAAGAAGAATTAACCACAGGCTCAGCCTGCCCCCAGGAACCAGAACAGGGCCTGAAGCCATTCTGCGATTTTGCGGCCAGCTCCCATAAAAACGAGTTGTAAAATGGAGGTTCAGGGCACTGCAATTCACAAACCTGCAGAGTTTTAAATGATAACTCTCGTCCACAAATATATTGAGGGAAGGCAAAGAAGAGGATTTGAAATCAAGGCAAATTGCAGGAAACAGATTTCAGGACGTAGATACGAATCGCCTTTAAAGCACATGAAAAGCGGCAAAACGTTGACAATGATGCCCTTGGCCAAAAAGGGCGTATGCGTTTTTTCCTGAATATATTCAGGAAAAAACGCATACGCCCTTTTTGGCCAACCAAGCAACCTGGAAAGGCAAATCAGCGCTACAAAGAAGTCTCGCTTCCCATCGGTCAAAAGGGCCATGCTGAAAAAAGTGTCAAAACCAGAAATGCAGGACAGGCCATGGAGAAATGGGAGCCTTGCTACACTGATGGGCGGGATGTAAATTGCCAAGAGCCACTCTGGAGAAGTGTCCGGTGAGTCCTGAAACATCTGAAAAACACAGCTTAGAGAGCATAGGGCACTTCCACTCATGGGGGTATAAACTGGGAAAATTAAAAATCAGCAAGACACAAGCACCCCAAAGTTTAGGGCTGCTCTGTTGACCAGGACCTCCACTTCATTCCACCTTAAATATCCCAGGAAAGAGAAAAATGGATAAAGAAGTTGTGGTCCTTATGTACAATGGAATATCACTCAGCCAGGAAATCAATGTCGTAAGGTTAGTAGCAGCATGATGAGTGGATTTAGGTACGACGATTCTAAGTGAAATAAGTCACACAGAAAAGGACACTTCTCATAAGGTATCACTGATAGAGGGAATGTAAAAACCGTTACACTTGAACTGAATTACAAAACAGAACAGAGTCACACATGCAGAAAACACACTATGGCTGCTTAACGGGAAAGGTGAGGTGGGGTGATACATAAAACAAGGGTATCAAATTAGCTCAGATACCGTTCCATAAACCCAATATGTAATAGACAAGACCTACTCCTTGCTCAGAGAACTGGACTCAACACGCCCTATTCACCGCACAAGAATATATCTGACTAATAATAATCGTAAAACCTATGTATTGATCTCTCTGTTAGTGTGTCAAGTGGGTGTAAAGCGGCATAAACACAGCAGTGAAAATCAGCTAAACCCCATTATAAAAATAAATTACTTTGAAACACCCATGAAACAAAGACAGTGAAAGAGAGAGAAATTCTTACACAATGCGTTCAGGGGCTGTGATGCAACCTGGATTGACCATATCTAGACCCACAGCTGCATGAGACATAAGGGTGGACACTCTTGGGGCTGAGCGGTTTGGTGAGGTTGGGTGAGCAAACGCAGACCCTTTAAAGTAATACTGCGTGGTACCCATCGCATGGGTCCCAAATCTCCAGGTTCAAGGGCATCTTCCTACATCAAAAACATGCATGAGAAACCCAGAAGATGGTACACCGTGTGATGGGGAAAGGTTTCTAAAACGCACCTCATTTCTCATCTCCTTGTGCCCGGGTTCGCTATTCCAGCCGCTTTACTAGCAAGCTCCCTACTTGGAGCATCAGCACCTTTAACCTCCTGTTCCGTACAGGTTGCAATTTGTCCTGAGGATAAACGGGAAGACGTGGAACCAACGAGAGACTAGCTCTTGGTGTTGGGACAGGCACAGGTCACTCTATTTTCCCATCAGAAAGAAGAATTAACCACAGGCTCAGCCTGCCCCCCGGAACCAGAACAGGGCCTGAAGCCATTCTGCGATTTTGCGGCCAGCTCCCATAAAAACGAGTTGTAAAATGGAGGTTCAGGGCACTGCAATTCACAGACCTGCAGAGTTATAAATGATAACTCTCGTCCACAAATATATTGAGGGAAGGCAAAGAAGAGGATTTGAAATCAAGGCAGAATTGCAGGAAACAGATTTCAGGAGGTAGATACGAATCGCCTTTGAAGCACATGAAAAGCGGCAAAACGTTGACAATGATGCCCTTGGCCAAAAAGGGCGTATGCGTTTTCTCCTGAATATATTCAGGAGAAAACGCATACGCCCTTTTTGGCCAACCAAGCAACCTGGAAAGGCAAATCAGCGCTACAAAGACGTCTCGCTTCCCATCGGTCAAAAGGGCCATGCTGAACAAAGTGTCAAAACCAGAAATGCAGGACAGGCCATGGAGAAATGGGAGCCTTGCTACACTGATGGGCGGGATGTAAATTGCCAAGAGCCACTCTGGAGAAGTGTCCGGTGAGTCCTGAAACATCTGAAAAACACAGCTTAGAGAGCATAGGGCACTTCCACTCATGGGGGTATAAATTGGGAAAATTAAAAATCAGCAAGACACAAGCACCCCAAAGTTTAGGGCTGCTCTGTTGACCAGGACCTCCACTTCATTCCACCTTAAATATCCCAGGAAAGAGAAAAAATGGATAAAGAAGTTGTGGTCCTTATGTACAATGGAATATCACTCAGCCATGAAATCAATGTCGTAAGGTTAGTAGCAGCATGATGAGTGGATGTAGGTACGACGATTCTAAGTGAAATAAGTCACACAGAAAAGGACACTTCTCATAAGGTATCACTGATAGAGGGAATGTAAAAACCGTTACACTTGAACTGAATTACAAAACAGAACAGAGTCACACATGCAGAAAACACACTATGGCTGCTTAACGGGAAAGGTGAGGTGGGGTGATACATAAAACAACGGTATCAAATTAGCTCAGATACCGTTCCATAAAACCAATATGTAATAGACAAGACCTACTCCTTGCTCAGAGAACTGGACTCAACATGCCCTATTCACCGCACAAGAATATATCTGACTAATAATAACCGTAAAACCTATGTATTGATATCTCTCTGTTAGTGTGTCAAGTGGGTGTAAAGCGGCATAAACACAGCAGTGAAAAGCAGCTAAACCCCATTATAAAAATAAATTACTTTGAAACACCCATGAAACAAAGACAGTG
Organism: Balaenoptera borealis; assembly: GCF_965194805.1. NCBI lineage: Eukaryota > Metazoa > Chordata > Mammalia > Artiodactyla > Balaenopteridae > Balaenoptera > Balaenoptera borealis. The sequence goes on along the minus strand of NW_028122687.1, from coordinate 93,259 downwards.
AAAGAGAGAGAAACTCTTACACAATGCGTTCAGGGGCTGTGATGCAACCTGGATTAACCATATCTAGACGCACAGCTGGATGAGACATAAGGGTGGACACTCTTGGGGCTGAGAGGTTTGGTGAGGTTGGGTGAGCAAACGCAGACCCTTTAAAGTAATACTGCGTGGTACCCATCGCATGGGTCCCAAATCTCCAGGTTCAAGGGCATCTTCCTACATCAAAAACATGCATGAGAAACCCAGATGATGGTACACTGTGTGATGGGGAAAGGTTTCTAAAACGCACCTCATTTCTCATTTCCTTGTGCCCGGGTTCGCCATTCCAGCTGCTTTACTAGCAAGCTCCCTACTTGGAGCATCAGCACCTTTAACCTCCTGTTCCGTACAGGTTGCAATTTGTCCTGAGGATAAACGGGAAGACGTGGAACCAACGAGAGACTAGCTCTTGGTGTTGGGACAGGCACAGGTCACTCTATTTTCCCATCAGAAAGAAGAATTAACCACAGGCTCAGCCTGCCCCCCGGAACCAGAACAGGGCCTGAAGCCATTCTGCGATTTTGCGGCCAGCTCCCATAAAAACGAGTTGTAAAATGGAGGTTCAGGGCACTGCAATTCACAAACCTGCAGAGTTTTAAATGATAACTCTCGTCCACAAATATATTGAGGGAAGGCAAAGAAGAGGATTTGAAATCAAGGCAGAATTGCAGGAAACAGATTTCAGGACGTAGATACGAATCGCCTTTAAAGCACATGAAAAGCGGCAAAACGTTGACAATGATGCCCTTGGCCAAAAAGGGCGTATGCGTTTTTTCCTGAATATATTCAGGAAAAAACGCATACGCCCTTTTTGGCCAACCAAGCAACCTGGAAAGGCAAATCAGCGCTACAAAGAAGTCTCGCTTCCCATCGGTCAAAAGGGCCAGGCTGAAAAAAGTGTCAAAACCAGAAATGCAGGACAGGCCATGGAGAAATGGGAGCCTTGCTACACTGATGGGCGGGATGTAAATTGCCAAGAGCCACTCTGGAGAAGTGTCCGGTGAGTCCTGAAACATCTGAAAAACACAGCTTAGAGAGCATAGGGCACTTCCACTCATGGGGGTATAAATTGGGAAAATTAAAAATCAGCAAGACACAAGCACCCCAAAGTTTAGGGCTGCTCTGTTGACCAGGACCTCCACTTCATTCCACCTTAAATATCCCAGGAAAGAGAAAAATGGATAAAGAAGTTGTGGTCCTTATGTACAATGGAATATCACTCAGCCAGGAAATCAATGTCGTAAGGTTAGTAGCAGCATGATGAGTGGATTTAGGTACGACGATTCTAAGTGAAATAAGTCACACAGAAAAGGACACTTCTCATAAGGTATCACTGATAGAGGGAATGTAAAAACCGTTACACTTGAACTGAATTACAAAACAGAACAGAGTCACACATGCAGAAAACACACTATGGCTGCTTAACGGGAAAGGTGAGGTGGGGTGATACATAAAACAAGGGTATCAAATTAGCTCAGATACCATTCCATAAACCCAATATGTAATAGACAAGACCTACTCCTTGCTCAGAGAACTGGACTCAACACGCCCTATTCACCGCACAAGAATATATCTGACTAATAATAATCGTAAAACCTATGTATTGATATCTCTCTGTTAGTGTGTCAAGTGGGTGTAAAGCGGCATAAACACAGCAGTGAAAATCAGCTAAACCCCATTATAAAAATAAATTACTTTGAAACACCCATGAAACAAAGACAGTGAAAGAGAGAGAAATTCTTACACAATGCGTTCAGGGGCTGTGATGCAACCTGGATTGACCATATCTAGACCCACAGCTGCATGAGACATAAGGGTGGACACTCTTGGGGCTGAGCGGTTTGGTGAGGTTGGGTGAGCAAACGCAGACCCTTTAAAGTAATACTGCGTGGTACCCATCGCATGGGTCCCAAATCTCCAGGTTCAAGGGCATCTTCCTACATCAAAAACATGCATGAGAAACCCAGAAGATGGTACACCGTGTGATGGGGAAAGGTTTCTAAAACGCACCTCATTTCTCATCTCCTTGTGCCCGGGTTCGCTATTCCAGCCGCTTTACTAGCAAGCTCCCTACTTGGAGCATCAGCACCTTTAACCTCCTGTTCCGTACAGGTTGCAATTTGTCCTGAGGATAAACGAGAAGACGTGGAACCAACGAGAGACTAGCTCTTGGTGTTGGGACAGGCACAGGTCACTCTATTTTCCCATCAGAAAGAAGAATTAACCACAGGCTCAGCCTGCCCCCCGGAACCAGAACAGGGCCTGAAGCCATTCTGCGATTTTGCGGCCAGCTCCCATAAAAACGAGTTGTAGAATGGAGGTTCAGAGCACTGCAATTCACAAACCTGCAGAGTTATAAATGATAACTCTCGTCCACAAATATATTGAGGGAAGGCAAAGAAGAGGATTTGAAATCAAGGCAGAATTGCAGGAAACAGATTTCAGGAGGTAGATACGAATCGCCTTTGAAGCACATGAAAAGCGGCAAAACGTTGACAATGATGCCCTTGGCCAAAAAGGGCGTATGCGTTTTCTCCTGAATATATTCAGGAGAAAACGCATACGCCCTTTTTGGCCAACCAAGCAACCTGGAAAGGCAAATCAGCGCTACAAAGAAGTCTCGCTTCCCATCGGTCAAAAGGGCCATGCTGAAAAAATGTCAAAACCAGAAATGCAGGACAGGCCATGGAGAAATGGGAGCCTTGCTACACTGATGGGCGGGATGTAAATTGCCAAGAGCCACTCTGGAGAAGTGTCCGGTGAGTCCTGAAACATCTGAAAAACACAGCTTAGAGAGCATAGGGCACTTCCACTCATGGGGGTATAAATTGGGAAAATTAAAAATCAGCAAGACACAAGCACCCCAAAGTTTAGGGCTGCTCTGTTGACCAGGACCTCCACTTCATTCCACCTTAAATATCCCAGGAAAGAGAAAAAATGGATAAAGAAGTTGTGGTCCTTATGTACAATGGAATATCACTCAGCCATGAAATCAATGTCGTAAGGTTAGTAGCAGCATGATGAGTGGATGTAGGTACGACGATTCTAAGTGAAATAAGTCACACAGAAAAGGACACTTCTCATAAGGTATCACTGATAGAGGGAATGTAAAAACCGTTACACTTGAACTGAATTACAAAACAGAACAGAGTCACACATGCAGAAAACACACTATGGCTGCTTAACGGGAAAGGTGAGGTGGGGTGATACATAAAACAACGGTATCAAATTAGCTCAGATACCGTTCCATAAACCCAATATGTAATAGACAAGACCTACTCCTTGCTCAGAGAACTGGACTCAACACGCCCTATTCACCGCACAAGAATATATCTGACTAATAATAATCGTAAAACCTATGTATTGATATCTCTCTGTTAGTGTGTCAAGTGGGTGTAAAGCGGCATAAACACAGCAGTGAAAAGCAGCTAAACCCCATTATAAAAATAAATTACTTTGAAACACCCATGAAACAAAGACAGTGAAAGAGAGAGAAATTCTTACACAATGCGTTCAGGGGCTGTGATGCAACCTGGATTGACCATATCTAGACGCACAGCTGGATGAGACATAAGGGTGGACACTCTTGGGGCTGAGAGGTTTGGTGAGGTTGGGTGAGCAAACGCAGACCCTTTAAAGTAATACTGCGTGGTACCCATCGCATGGGTCCCAAATCTCCAGGTTCAAGGGCATCTTCCTACATCAAAAACATGCATGAGAAACCCAGAAGATGGTACACTGTGTGATGGGGAAAGGTTTCTAAAACGCACCTCATTTCTCATCTCCTTGTGCCCGGGTTCGCCATTCCAGCCGCTTTACTAGCAAGCTCCCTACTTGGAGCATCAGCACCTTTAACCTCCTGTTCCGTACAGGTTGTAATTTGTCCTGAGGATAAACGAGAAGACGTGGAACCAACGAGAGACTAGCTCTTGGTGTTGGGACAGGCACAGGTCACTCTATTTTCCCATCAGAAAGAAGAATTAACCACAGGCTCAGCCTGCCCCCCGGAACCAGAACAGGGCCTGAAGCCATTCTGCGATTTTGCGGCCAGCTCCCATAAAAACGAGTTGTAAAATGGAGGTTCAGGGCACTGCAATTCACAAACCTGCAGAGTTATAAATGATAACTCTCGTCCACAAATATATTGAGGGAAGGCAAAGAAGAGGATTTGAAATCAAGGCAGAATTGCAGGAAACAGATTTCAGGAGGTAGATACGAATCGCCTTTAAAGCACATGAAAAGCGGCAAAACGTTGACAATGATGCTCTTGGCCAAAAAGGGCGTATCCTTTTTTTCCTGAATATATTCAGGAAAAAACGCATACGCCCTTTTTGGCCAACCAAGCAACCTGGAAAGGCAAATCAGCGCTACAAAGAAGTCTCGCTTCCCATCGGTCAAAAGGGCCATGCTGAAAAAAGTGTCAAAACCAGAAATGCAGGACAGGCCATGGAGAAATGGGAGCCTTGCTACACTGATGGGCGGGATGTAAATTGCCAAGAGCCACTCTGGAGAAGTGTCCGGTGAGTCCTGAAACATCTGAAAAACACAGCTTAGAGAGCATAGGGCACTTCCACTCATGGGGGTATAAATTGGGAAAATTAAAAATCAGCAAGACACAAGCACCCCAAAGTTTAGGGCTGCTCTGTTGACCAGGACCTCCACTTCATTCCACCTTAAATATCCCAGGAAAGAGAAAAATGGATAAAGAAGTTGTGGTCCTTATGTACAATGGAATATCACTCAGCCAGGAAATCAATGTCGTAAGGTTAGTAGCAGCATGATGAGTGGATTTAGGTACGACGATTCTAAGTGAAATAAGTCACACAGAAAAGGACACTTCTCATAAGGTATCACTGATAGAGGGAATGTAAAAACCGTTACACTTGAACTGAATTACAAAACAGAACAGAGTCACACATGCAGAAAACACACTATGGCTGCTTAACGGGAAAGGTGAGGTGGGGTGATACATAAAACAAGGGTATCAAATTAGCTCAGATACCGTTCCATAAACCCAATATGTAATAGACAAGACCTACTCCTTGCTCAGAGAACTGGACTCAACACGCCCTATTCACCGCACAAGAATATATCTGACTAATAATAATCGTAAAACCTATGTATTGATATCTCTCTGTTAGTGTGTCAAGTGGGTGTAAAGCGGCATAAACACAGCAGTGAAAAGCAGCTAAACCCCATTATAAAAATAAATTACTTTGAAACACCCATGAAACAAAGACAGTGAAAGAGAGAGAAATTCTTACACAATGCGTTCAGGGGCTGTGATGCAACCTGGATTGACCATATCTAGACGCACAGCTGGATGAGACATAAGGGTGGACACTCTTGGGGCTGAGAGGTTTGGTGAGGTTGGGTGAGCAAACGCAGACCCTTTAAAGTAATACTGCGTGGTACCCATCGCATGGGTCCCAAATCTCCAGGTTCAAGGGCATCTTCCTACATCAAAAACATGCATGAGAAACCCAGATGATGGTACACTGTGTGATGGGGAAAGGTTTCTAAAACGCACCTCATTTCTCATTTCCTTGTGCCCGGGTTCGCCATTCCAGCTGCTTTACTAGCAAGCTCCCTACTTGGAGCATCAGCACCTTTAACCTCCTGTTCCGTACAGGTTGCAATTTGTCCTGAGGATAAACGGGAAGACGTGGAACCAACGAGAGACTAGCTCTTGGTGTTGGGACAGGCACAGGTCACTCTATTTTCCCATCAGAAAGAAGAATTAACCACAGGCTCAGCCTGTCCCCCGGAACCAGAACAGGGCCTGAAGCCATTCTGCGATTTTGCGGCCAGCTCCCATAAAAACGAGTTGTAAAATGGAGGTTCAGGGCACTGCAATTCACAAACCTGCAGAGTTTTAAATGATAACTCTCGTCCACAAATATATTGAGGGAAGGCAAAGAAGAGGATTTGAAATCAAGGCAGAATTGCAGGAAACAGATTTCAGGACGTAGATACGAATCGCCTTTAAAGCACATGAAAAGCGGCAAAACGTTGACAATGATGCCCTTGGCCAAAAAGGGCGTATGCGTTTTTTCCTGAATATATTCAGGAAAAAACGCATACGCCCTTTTTGGCCAACCAAGCAACCTGGAAAGGCAAATCAGCGCTACAAAGAAGTCTCGCTTCCCATCGGTCAAAAGGGCCAGGCTGAAAAAAGTGTCAAAACCAGAAATGCAGGACAGGCCATGGAGAAATGGGAGCCTTGCTACACTGATGGGCGGGATGTAAATTGCCAAGAGCCACTCTGGAGAAGTGTCCGGTGAGTCCTGAAACATCTGAAAAACACAGCTCAGAGAGCATAGGGCACTTCCACTCATGGGGGTATAAATTGGGAAAATTAAAAATCAGCAAGACACAAGCACCCCAAAGTTTAGGGCTGCTCTGTTGACCAGGACCTCCACTTCATTCCACCTTAAATATCCCAGGAAAGAGAAAAATGGATAAAGAAGTTGTGGTCCTTATGTACAATGGAATATCACTCAGCCAGGAAATCAATGTCGTAAGGTTAGTAGCAGCATGATGAGTGGATTTAGGTACGACGATTCTAAGTGAAATAAGTCACACAGAAAAGGACACTTCTCATAAGGTATCACTGATAGAGGGAATGTAAAAACCGTTACACTTGAACTGAATTACAAAACAGAACAGAGTCACACATGCAGAAAACACACTATGGCTGCTTAACGGGAAAGGTGAGGTGGGGTGATACATAAAACAAGGGTATCAAATTAGCTCAGATACCATTCCATAAACCCAATATGTAATAGACAAGACCTACTCCTTGCTCAGAGAACTGGACTCAACACGCCCTATTCACCGCACAAGAATATATCTGACTAATAATAATCGTAAAACCTATGTATTGATATCTCTCTGTTAGTGTGTCAAGTGGGTGTAAAGCGGCATAAACACAGCAGTGAAAAGCAGCTAAACCCCATTATAAAAATAAATTACTTTGAAACACCCATGAAACAAAGACAGTGAAAGAGAGAGAAATTCTTACACAATGCGTTCAGGGGCTGTGATGCAACCTGGATTGACCATATCTTGACGCACAGCTGGATGAGACATAAGGGTGGACACTCTTGGGGCTGAGAGGTTTGGTGAGGTTGGGTGAGCAAACGCAGACCCTTTAAAGTAATACAGCGTGGTACCCATCGCATTGGTCCCAAATCTCCAGGTTCAAGGGCATCTTCGTACATCAAAAACATGCATGAGAAACCCAGAAGATGGTACACTGTGTGATGGGGAAAGGTTTCTAAAACACACCTCATTTCTCATCTCCTTGTGCCCGGGTTCGCCATTCCAGCCACTTTACTAGCAAGCTCCCTACTTGGAGCATCAGCACCTTTAACCTCCTGTTCCATACAGGTTGTAATTTGTCCTGAGGATAAACGAGAAGACGTGGAACCAACGAGAGACTAGCTCTTGGTGTTGGGACAGGCACAGGTCACTCTATTTTCCCATCAGAAAGAAGAATTAACCACAGGCTCAGCCTGCCCCCCGGAACCAGAACAGGGCCTGAAGCCATTCTGCGATTTTGCGGCCAGCTCCCATAAAAACGAGTTGTAAAATGGAGGTTCAGGGCACTGCAATTCACAAACCTGCAGAGTTTTAAATGATAACTCTCGTCCACAAATATATTGAGGGAAGGCAAAGAAGAGGATTTGAAATCAAGGCAGAATTGCAGGAAACAGATTTCAGGACGTAGATACGAATCGCCTTTAAAGCACATGAAAAGCGGCACAACGTTGACAATGATGCCCTTGGCCAAAAAGGGCGTATGCGTTTTTTCCTGAATATATTCAGGAGAAAACGCATACGCCCTTTTTGGCCAACCAAGCAACCTGGAAAGGCAAATCAGCGCTACAAAGAAGTCTCGCTTCCCATCGGTCAAAAGGGCCATGCTGAAAAAAGTGTCAAAACCAGAAATGCAGGACAGGCCATGGAGAAATGGGAGCCTTGCTACACTGATGGGCGGGATGTAAATTGCCAAGAGCCACTCTGGAGAAGTGTCCGGTGAGTCCTGAAACATCTGAAAAACACAGCTTAGAGAGCATAGGGCACTTCCACTCATGGGGGTATAAATTGGGAAAATTAAAAATCAGCAAGACACAAGCACCCCAAAGTTTAGGGCTGCTCTGTTGACCAGGACCTCCACTTCATTCCACCTTAAATATCCCAGGAAAGAGAAAAATGGATAAAGAAGTTGTGGTCCTTATGTACAATGGAATATCACTCAGCCATGAAATCAATGTCGTAAGGTTAGTAGCAGCATGATGAGTGGATTTAGGTACGACGATTCTAAGTGAAATAAGTCACACAGAAAAGGACACTTCTCATAAGGTATCACTGATAGAGGGAATGTAAAAACCGTTACACTTGAACTGAATTACAAAACAGAACAGAGTCACACATGCAGAAAACACACTATGGCTGCTTAACGGGAAAGGTGAGGTGGGGTGATACATAAAACAAGGGTATCAAATTAGCTCAGATACCGTTCCATAAACCCAATATGTAATAGACAAGACCTACTCCTTGCTCAGAGAACTGGACTCAACACGCCCTATTCACCGCACAAGAATATATCTGACTAATAATAATCGTAAAACCTATGTATTGATATCTCTCTGTTAGTGTGTCAAGTGGGTGTAAAGCGGCATAAACACAGCAGTGAAAAGCAGCTAAACCCCATTATAAAAAAAAATTACTTTGAAACACCCATGAAACAAAGACAGTGAAAGAGAGAGAAATTCTTACACAATGCGTTCAGGGGCTGTGATGCAACCTGGATTGACCATATCTAGACGCACAGCTGGATGAGACATAAGGGTGGACACTCTTGGGGCTGAGAGGTTTGGTGAGGTTGGGTGAGCAAACGCAGACCCTTTCAAGTAATACTGCGTGGTACCCATCGCATGGGTCCCAAATCTCCAGGTTCAAGGGCATCTTCCTACATCAAAAACATGCATGAGAAACCCAGAAGATGGTACACTGTGTGATGGGGAAAGGTTTCTAAAACGCACCTCATTTCTCATCTCCTTGTGCCCGGGTTCGCCATTCCAGCCACTTTACTAGCAAGCTCCCTACTTGGAGCATCAGCACCTTTAACCTCCTGTTCCATACAGGTTGTAATTTGTCCTGAGGATAAATGGGAAGACGTGGAACCAACGAGAGACTAGCTCTTGGTGTTGGGACAGGCACAGGTCACTCTATTTTCCCATCAGAAAGAAGAATTAACCACAGGCTCAGCCTGCCCCCCCGGAACCAGAACAGGGCCTGAAGCCATTCTGCGATTTTGCGGCCAGCTCCCATAAAAACGAGTTGTAAAATGGAGGTTCAGGGCACTGCAATTCACAGACCTGCAGAGTTATAAATGATAACTCTCGTCCACAAATATATTGAGGGAAGGCAAAGAAGAGGATTTGAAATCAAGGCAGAATTGCAGGAAACAGATTTCAGGAGGTAGATTCGAATCGCCTTTAAAGCACATGAAAAGCGGCAAAACGTTGACAATGATGCCCTTGGCCAAAAAGGGCGTATGCGTTTTTTCCTGAATATATTCAGGAAAAAACGCATACGCCCTTTTTGGCCAACCAAGCAACCTGGAAAGGCAAATCAGCGCTACAAAGAAGTCTCGCTTCCCATCGGTCAAAAGGGCCATGCTGAAAAAAGTGTCAAAACCAGAAATGCAGGACAGGCCATGGAGAAATGGGAGCCTTGCTACACTGATGGGCGGGATGTAAATTGCCAAGAGCCACTCTGGAGAAGTGTCCGGTGAGTCCTGAAACATCTGAAAAACACAGCTTAGAGAGCATAGGGCACTTCCACTCATGGGGGTATAAATTGGGAAAATTAAAAATCAGCAAGACACAAGCACCCCAAAGTTTAGGGCTGCTCTGTTGACCAGGACCTCCACTTCATTCCACCTTAAATATCCCAGGAAAGAGAAAAATGGATAAAGAAGTTGTGGTCCTTATGTACAATGGAATATCACTCAGCTATGAAATCAATGTCGTAAGGTTAGTAGCAGCATGATGAGTGGATTTAGGTACGACGATTCTAAGTGAAATAAGTCACACAGAAAAGGACACTTCTCATAAGGTATCACTGATAGAGGGAATGTAAAAACCGTTACACTTGAACTGAATTACAAAACAGAACAGAGTCACACATGCAGAAAACACACTATGGCTGCTTAACGGGAAAGGTGAGGTGGGGTGATACATAAAACAAGGGTATCAAATTAGCTCAGATACCGTTCCATAAACCCAATATGTAATAGACAAGACCTACTCCTTGCTCAGAGAACTGGACTCAACACGCCCTATTCACCGCACAAGAATATATCTGACTAATAATAATCGTAAAACCTATGTATTGATATCTCTCTGTTAGTGTGTCAAGTGGGTGTAAAGCGGCATAAACACAGCAGTGAAAAGCAGCTAAACCCCATTATAAAAATAAATTACTTTGAAACACCCATGAAACAAAGACAGTGAAAGAGAGAGAAATTCTTACACAATGCGTTCAGGGGCTGTGATGCAACCTGGATTGACCATATCTAGACGCACAGCTGGATGAGACATAAGGGTGGACACTCTTGGGGCTGAGAGGTTTGGTGAGGTTGGGTGAGCAAACGCAGACCCTTTAAAGTAATACTGCGTGGTACCCATCGCATGGGTCCCAAATCTCCAGGTTCAAGGGCATCTTCCTACATCAAAAACATGCATGAGAAACCCAGAAGATGGTACACTGTGTGATGGGGAAAGGTTTCTAAAACGCACCTCATTTCTCATCTCCTTGTGCCCGGGTTCGCCATTCCAGCCGCTTTACTAGCAAGCTCCCTACTTGGAGCATCAGCACCTTTAACCTCCTGTTCCGTACAGGTTGTAATTTGTCCTGAGGATAAACGAGAAGACGTGGAACCAACGAGAGACTAGCTCTTGGTGTTGGGACAGGCACAGGTCACTCTATTTTCCCATCAGAAAGAAGAATTAACCACAGGCTCAGCCTGCCCCCCGGAACCAGAACAGGGCCTGAAGCCATTCTGCGATTTTGCGGCCAGCTCCCATAAAAACGAGTTGTAAAATGGAGGTTCAGGGCACTGCAATTCACAGACCTGCAGAGTTATAAATGATAACTCTCGTCCACAAATATATTGAGGGAAGGCAAAGAAGAGGATTTGAAATCAAGGCAGAATTGCAGGAAACAGATTTCAGGAGGTAGATACGAATCGCCTTTGAAGCACATGAAAAGCGGCAAAACGTTGACAATGATGCCCTTGGCCAAAAAGGGCGTATGCGTTTTCTCCTGAATATATTCAGGAGAAAACGCATACGCCCTTTTTGGCCAACCAAGCAACCTGGAAAGGCAAATCAGCGCTACAAAGAAGTCTCACTTCCCATCGGTCAAAAGGGCCATGCTGAAAAAAGTGTCAAAACCAGAAATGCAGGACAGGCCATGGAGAAATGGGAGCCTTGCTACACTGATGGGCGGGATGTAAATTGCCAAGAGCCACTCTGGAGAAGTGTCCGGTGAGTCCTGAAACATCTGAAAAACACAGCTTAGAGAGCATAGGGCACTTCCACTCATGGGGGTATAAATTGGGAAAATTAAAAATCAGCAAGACACAAGCACCCCAAAGTTTAGGGCTGCTCTGTTGACCAGGACCTCCACTTCATTCCACCTTAAATATCCCAGGAAAGAGAAAAAATGGATAAAGAAGTTGTGGTCCTTATGTACAATGGAATATCACTCAGCCATGAAATCAATGTCGTAAGGTTAGTAGCAGCATGATGAGTGGATGTAGGTACGACGATTCTAAGTGAAATAAGTCACACAGAAAAGGACACTTCTCATAAGGTATCACTGATAGAGGGAATGTAAAAACCGTTACACTTGAACTGAATTACAAAACAGAACAGAGTCACACATGCAGAAAACACACTATGGCTGCTTAACGGGAAAGGTGAGGTGGGGTGATACATAAAACAAGGGTATCAAATTAGCTCAGATACCGTTCCATAAACCCAATATGTAATAGACAAGACCTACTCCTTGCTCAGAGAACTGGACTCAACATGCCCTATTCACCGCACAAGAATATATCTGACTAATAATAATCGTAAAACCTATGTATTGATATCTCTCTGTTAGTGTGTCAAGTGGGTGTAAAGCGGCATAAACACAGCAGTGAAAAGCAGCTAAACCCCATTATAAAAATAAATTACTTTGAAACACCCATGAAACAAAGACAGTGAAAGAGAGAGAAACTCTTACACAATGCGTTCAGGGGCTGTGATGCAACCTGGATTAACCATATCTAGACGCACAGCTGGATGAGACATAAGGGTGGACACTCTTGGGGCTGAGAGGTTTGGTGAGGTTGGGTGAGCAAACGCAGACCCTTTAAAGTAATACTGCATGGTACCCATCGCATGGGTCCCAAATCTCCAGGTTCAAGGGCATCTTCCTACATCAAAAACATGCATGAGAAACCCAGATGATGGTACACTGTGTGATGGGGAAAGGTTTCTAAAACGCACCTCATTTCTCATTTCCTTGTGCCCGGGTTCGCCATTCCAGCTGCTTTACTAGCAAGCTCCCTACTTGGAGCATCAGCACCTTTAACCTCCTGTTCCGTACAGGTTGCAATTTGTCCTGAGGATAAACGGGAAGACGTGGCACCAACGAGAGACTAGCTCTTGGTGTTGGGACAGGCACAGGTCACTCTATTTTCCCATCAGAAAGAAGAATTAACCACAGGCTCAGCCTGCCCCCCGGAACCAGAACAGGGCCTGAAGCCATTCTGCGATTTTGCGGCCAGCTCCCATAAAAACGAGTTGTAAAATGGAGGTTCAGGGCACTGCAATTCACAAACCTGCAGAGTTTTAAATGATAACTCTCGTCCACAAATATATTGAGGGAAGGCAAAGAAGACGATTTGAAATAAGGCAGAATTGCAGGAAACAGATTTCAGGACGTAGATACGAATCGCCTTTAAAGCACATGAAAAGCGGCAAAACGTTGACAATGATGCCCTTGGCCAAAAAGGGCGTATGCGTTTTTTCCTGAATATATTCAAGAAAAAACGCATACGCCCTTTTTGGCCAACCAAGCAACCTGGAAAGGCAAATCAGCGCTACAAAGAAGTCTCGCTTCCCATCGGTCAAAAGGGCCAGGCTGAAAAAAGTGTCAAAACCAGAAATGCAGGACAGGCCATGGAGAAATGGGAGCCTTGCTACACTGATGGGCGGGATGTAAATTGCCAAGAGCCACTCTGGAGAAGTGTCCGGTGAGTCCTGAAACATCTGAAAAACACAGCTTAGAGAGCATAGGGCACTTCCACTCATGGGGGTATAAATTGGGAAAATTAAAAATCAGCAAGACACAAGCACCCCAAAGTTTAGGGCTGCTCTGTTGACCAGGACCTCCACTTCATTCCACCTTAAATATCCCAGGAAAGAGAAAAATGGATAAAGAAGTTGTGGTCCTTATGTACAATGGAATATCACTCAGCCAGGAAATCAATGTCGTAAGGTTAGTAGCAGCATGATGAGTGGATTTAGGTACGACGATTCTAAGTGAAATAAGTCACACAGAAAAGGACACTTCTCATAAGGTATCACTGATAGAGGGAATGTAAAAACCATTACACTTGAACTGAATTACAAAACAGAACAGAGTCACACATGCAGAAAACACACTATGGCTGCTTAACGGGAAAGGTGAGGTGGGGTGATACATAAAACAAGGGTATCAAATTAGCTCAGATACCATTCCATAAACCCAATATGTAATAGACAAGACCTACTCCTTGCTCAGAGAACTGGACTCAACACGCCCTATTCACCGCACAAGAATATATCTGACTAATAATAATCGTAAAACCTATGTATTGATATCTCTCTGTTAGTGTGTCAAGTGGGTGTAAAGCGGCATAAACACAGCAGTGAAAAGCAGCTAAACCCCATTATAAAAATAAATTACTTTGAAACACCCATGAAACAAAGACAGTGAAAGAGAGAGAAATTCTTACACAATGCGTTCAGGGGCTGTGATGCAACCTGGATTGACCATATCTTGACGCACAGCTGGATGAGACATAAGGGTGGACACTCTTGGGGCTGAGAGGTTTGGTGAGGTTGGGTGAGCAAACGCAGACCCTTTAAAGTAATACTGCGTGGTACCCATCGCATGGGTCCCATATCTCCAGTTTCAAGGGCATCTTCCTACATCAAAAACATGCATGAGAAACCCAGAAGATGGTACACCGTGTGATGGGGAAAGGTTTCTAAAACGCACCTCATTTCTCATCTCCTTGTGCCCAGGTTCGCCATTCCAGGCACTTTACTAGTAAGCTCCCTACTTGGAGCATCAGCACCTTTAACCTCCTGTTCCGTACAGGTTGCAATTTGTCCTGAGGATAAACGGGAAGACGTGGAACCAACGAGAGACTAGCTCTTGGTGTTGGGACAGGCACAGGTCACTCTATTTTCTCATCAGGAAGAAGAATTAACCACAGGCTCAGCCTGCCCCCAGGAACCAGAACAGGGCCTGAAGCCATTCTGCGATTTTGCGGCCAGCTCCCATAAAAACGAGTTGTAAAATGGAGGTTCAGGGCACTGCAATTCACAAACCTGCAGAGTTTTAAATGATAACTCTCGTCCACAAATATATTGAGGGAAGGCAAAGAAGAGGATTTGAAATCAAGGCAAATTGCAGGAAACAGATTTCAGGACGTAGATACGAATCGCCTTTAAAGCACATGAAAAGCGGCAAAACGTTGACAATGATGCCCTTGGCCAAAAAGGGCGTATGCGTTTTTTCCTGAATATATTCAGGAAAAAACGCATACGCCCTTTTTGGCCAACCAAGCAACCTGGAAAGGCAAATCAGCGCTACAAAGAAGTCTCGCTTCCCATCGGTCAAAAGGGCCATGCTGAAAAAAGTGTCAAAACCAGAAATGCAGGACAGGCCATGGAGAAATGGGAGCCTTGCTACACTGATGGGCGGGATGTAAATTGCCAAGAGCCACTCTGGAGAAGTGTCCGGTGAGTCCTGAAACATCTGAAAAACACAGCTTAGAGAGCATAGGGCACTTCCACTCATGGGGGTATAAACTGGGAAAATTAAAAATCAGCAAGACACAAGCACCCCAAAGTTTAGGGCTGCTCTGTTGACCAGGACCTCCACTTCATTCCACCTTAAATGTCCCAGGAAAGAGAAAAATGGATAAAGAAGTTGTGGTCCTTATGTACATTGGAATATCACTCAGCCAGGAAATCAATGTCGTAAGGTTAGTAGCAGCATGATGAGTGGATTTAGGTACGACGATTCTAAGTGAAATAAGTCACACAGAAAAGGACACTTCTCATAAGGTATCACTGATAGAGGGAATGTAAAAACCGTTACACTTGAACTGAATTACAAAACAGAACAGAGTCACACATGCAGAAAACACACTATGGCTGCTTAACGGGAAAGGTGAGGTGGGGTGATACATAAAACAAGGGTATCAAATTAGCTCAGATACCGTTCCATAAACCCAATATGTAATAGACAAGACCTACTCCTTGCTCAGAGAACTGGACTCAACACGCCCTATTCACCGCACAAGAATATATCTGACTAATAATAATCGTAAAACCTATGTATTGATCTCTCTGTTAGTGTGTCAAGTGGGTGTAAAGCGGCATAAACACAGCAGTGAAAATCAGCTAAACCCCATTATAAAAATAAATTACTTTGAAACACCCATGAAACAAAGACAGTGAAAGAGAGAGAAATTCTTACACAATGCGTTCAGGGGCTGTGATGCAACCTGGATTGACCATATCTAGACCCACAGCTGCATGAGACATAAGGGTGGACACTCTTGGGGCTGAGCGGTTTGGTGAGGTTGGGTGAGCAAACGCAGACCCTTTAAAGTAATACTGCGTGGTACCCATCGCATGGGTCCCAAATCTCCAGGTTCAAGGGCATCTTCCTACATCAAAAACATGCATGAGAAACCCAGAAGATGGTACACCGTGTGATGGGGAAAGGTTTCTAAAACGCACCTCATTTCTCATCTCCTTGTGCCCGGGTTCGCTATTCCAGCCGCTTTACTAGCAAGCTCCCTACTTGGAGCATCAGCACCTTTAACCTCCTGTTCCGTACAGGTTGCAATTTGTCCTGAGGATAAACGGGAAGACGTGGAACCAACGAGAGACTAGCTCTTGGTGTTGGGACAGGCACAGGTCACTCTATTTTCCCATCAGAAAGAAGAATTAACCACAGGCTCAGCCTGCCCCCCGGAACCAGAACAGGGCCTGAAGCCATTCTGCGATTTTGCGGCCAGCTCCCATAAAAACGAGTTGTAAAATGGAGGTTCAGGGCACTGCAATTCACAGACCTGCAGAGTTATAAATGATAACTCTCGTCCACAAATATATTGAGGGAAGGCAAAGAAGAGGATTTGAAATCAAGGCAGAATTGCAGGAAACAGATTTCAGGAGGTAGATACGAATCGCCTTTGAAGCACATGAAAAGCGGCAAAACGTTGACAATGATGCCCTTGGCCAAAAAGGGCGTATGCGTTTTCTCCTGAATATATTCAGGAGAAAACGCATACGCCCTTTTTGGCCAACCAAGCAACCTGGAAAGGCAAATCAGCGCTACAAAGACGTCTCGCTTCCCATCGGTCAAAAGGGCCATGCTGAAAAAAGTGTCAAAACCAGAAATGCAGGACAGGCCATGGAGAAATGGGAGCCTTGCTACACTGATGGGCGGGATGTAAATTGCCAAGAGCCACTCTGGAGAAGTGTCCGGTGAGTCCTGAAACATCTGAAAAACACAGCTTAGAGAGCATAGGGCACTTCCACTCATGGGGGTATAAATTGGGAAAATTAAAAATCAGCAAGACACAAGCACCCCAAAGTTTAGGGCTGCTCTGTTGACCAGGACCTCCACTTCATTCCACCTTAAATATCCCAGGAAAGAGAAAAAATGGATAAAGAAGTTGTGGTCCTTATGTACAATGGAATATCACTCAGCCATGAAATCAATGTCGTAAGGTTAGTAGCAGCATGATGAGTGGATGTAGGTACGACGATTCTAAGTGAAATAAGTCACACAGAAAAGGACACTTCTCATAAGGTATCACTGATAGAGGGAATGTAAAAACCGTTACACTTGAACTGAATTACAAAACAGAACAGAGTCACACATGCAGAAAACACACTATGGCTGCTTAACGGGAAAGGTGAGGTGGGGTGATACATAAAACAAGGGTATCAAATTAGCTCAGATACCGTTCCATAAAACCAATATGTAATAGACAAGACCTACTCCTTGCTCAGAGAACTGGACTCAACATGCCCTATTCACCGCACAAGAATATATCTGACTAATAATAACCGTAAAACCTATGTATTGATATCTCTCTGTTAGTGTGTCAAGTGGGTGTAAAGCGGCATAAACACAGCAGTGAAAAGCAGCTAAACCCCATTATAAAAATAAATTACTTTGAAACACCCATGAAACAAAGACAGTGAAAGAGAGAGAAACTCTTACACAATGCGTTCAGGGGCTGTGATGCAACCTGGATTAACCATATCTAGACGCACAGCTGGATGAGACATAAGGGTGGACACTCTTGGGGCTGAGAGGTTTGGTGAGGTTGGGTGAGCAAACGCAGACCCTTTAAAGTAATACTGCGTGGTACCCATCGCATGGGTCCCAAATCTCCAGGTTCAAGGGCATCTTCCTACATCAAAAACATGCATGAGAAACCCAGATGATGGTACACTGTGTGATGGGGAAAGGTTTCTAAAACGCACCTCATTTCTCATTTCCTTGTGCCCGGGTTCGCCATTCCAGCTGCTTTACTAGCAAGCTCCCTACTTGGAGCATCAGCACCTTTAACCTCCTGTTCCGTACAGGTTGCAATTTGTCCTGAGGATAAACGGGAAGACGTGGAACCAACGAGAGACTAGCTCTTGGTGTTGGGACAGGCACAGGTCACTCTATTTTCCCATCAGAAAGAAGAATTAACCACAGGCTCAGCCTGCCCCCCGGAACCAGAACAGGGCCTGAAGCCATTCTGCGATTTTGCGGCCAGCTCCCATAAAAACGAGTTGTAAAATGGAGGTTCAGGGCACTGCAATTCACAAACCTGCAGAGTTTTAAATGATAACTCTCGTCCACAAATATATTGAGGGAAGGCAAAGAAGAGGATTTGAAATCAAGGCAGAATTGCAGGAAACAGATTTCAGGACGTAGATACGAATCGCCTTTAAAGCACATGAAAAGCGGCAAAACGTTGACAATGATGCCCTTGGCCAAAAAGGGCGTATGCGTTTTTTCCTGAATATATTCAGGAAAAAACGCATACGCCCTTTTTGGCCAACCAAGCAACCTGGAAAGGCAAATCAGCGCTACAAAGAAGTCTCGCTTCCCATCGGTCAAAAGGGCCAGGCTGAAAAAAGTGTCAAAACCAGAAATGCAGGACAGGCCATGGAGAAATGGGAGCCTTGCTACACTGATGGGCGGGATGTAAATTGCCAAGAGCCACTCTGGAGAAGTGTCCGGTGAGTCCTGAAACATCTGAAAAACACAGCTTAGAGAGCATAGGGCACTTCCACTCATGGGGGTATAAATTGGGAAAATTAAAAATCAGCAAGACACAAGCACCCCAAAGTTTAGGGCTGCTCTGTTGACCAGGACCTCCACTTCATTCCACCTTAAATATCCCAGGAAAGAGAAAAATGGATAAAGAAGTTGTGGTCCTTATGTACAATGGAATATCACTCAGCCAGGAAATCAATGTCGTAAGGTTAGTAGCAGCATGATGAGTGGATTTAGGTACGACGATTCTAAGTGAAATAAGTCACACAGAAAAGGACACTTCTCATAAGGTATCACTGATAGAGGGAATGTAAAAACCGTTACACTTGAACTGAATTACAAAACAGAACAGAGTCACACATGCAGAAAACACACTATGGCTGCTTAACGGGAAAGGTGAGGTGGGGTGATACATAAAACAAGGGTATCAAATTAGCTCAGATACCATTCCATAAACCCAATATGTAATAGACAAGACCTACTCCTTGCTCAGAGAACTGGACTCAACACGCCCTATTCACCGCACAAGAATATATCTGACTAATAATAATCGTAAAACCTATGTATTGATATCTCTCTGTTAGTGTGTCAAGTGGGTGTAAAGCGGCATAAACACAGCAGTGAAAATCAGCTAAACCCCATTATAAAAATAAATTACTTTGAAACACCCATGAAACAAAGACAGTGAAAGAGAGAGAAATTCTTACACAATGCGTTCAGGGGCTGTGATGCAACCTGGATTGACCATATCTAGACCCACAGCTGCATGAGACATAAGGGTGGACACTCTTGGGGCTGAGCCGTTTGGTGAGGTTGGGTGAGCAAACGCAGACCCTTTAAAGTAATACTGCGTGGTACCCATCGCATGGGTCCCAAATCTCCAGGTTCAAGGGCATCTTCCTACATCAAAAACATGCATGAGAAACCCAGAAGATGGTACACCGTGTGATGGGGAAAGGTTTCTAAAACGCACCTCATTTCTCATCTCCTTGTGCCCGGGTTCGCTATTCCAGCCGCTTTACTAGCAAGCTCCCTACTTGGAGCATCAGCACCTTTAACCTCCTGTTCCGTACAGGTTGCAATTTGTCCTGAGGATAAACGAGAAGACGTGGAACCAACGAGAGACTAGCTCTTGGTGTTGGGACAGGCACAGGTCACTCTATTTTCCCATCAGAAAGAAGAATTAACCACAGGCTCAGCCTGCCCCCCGGAACCAGAACAGGGCCTGAAGCCATTCTGCGATTTTGCGGCCAGCTCCCATAAAAACGAGTTGTAGAATGGAGGTTCAGAGCACTGCAATTCACAAACCTGCAGAGTTATAAATGATAACTCTCGTCCACAAATATATTGAGGGAAGGCAAAGAAGAGGATTTGAAATCAAGGCAGAATTGCAGGAAACAGATTTCAGGAGGTAGATACGAATCGCCTTTGAAGCACATGAAAAGCGGCAAAACGTTGACAATGATGCCCTTGGCCAAAAAGGGCGTATGCGTTTTCTCCTGAATATATTCAGGAGAAAACGCATACGCCCTTTTTGGCCAACCAAGCAACCTGGAAAGGCAAATCAGCGCTACAAAGAAGTCTCGCTTCCCATCGGTCAAAAGGGCCATGCTGAAAAAAGTGTCAAAACCAGAAATGCAGGACAGGCCATGGAGAAATGGGAGCCTTGCTACACTGATGGGCGGGATGTAAATTGCCAAGAGCCACTCTGGAGAAGTGTCCGGTGAGTCCTGAAACATCTGAAAAACACAGCTTAGAGAGCATAGGGCACTTCCACTCATGGGGGTATAAATTGGGAAAATTAAAAATCAGCAAGACACAAGCACCCCAAAGTTTAGGGCTGCTCTGTTGACCAGGACCTCCACTTCATTCCACCTTAAATATCCCAGGAAAGAGAAAAAATGGATAAAGAAGTTGTGGTCCTTATGTACAATGGAATATCACTCAGCCATGAAATCAATGTCGTAAGGTTAGTAGCAGCATGATGAGTGGATGTAGGTACGACGATTCTAAGTGAAATAAGTCACACAGAAAAGGACACTTCTCATAAGGTATCACTGATAGAGGGAATGTAAAAACCGTTACACTTGAACTGAATTACAAAACAGAACAGAGTCACACATGCAGAAAACACACTATGGCTGCTTAACGGGAAAGGTGAGGTGGGGTGATACATAAAACAACGGTCTCAAATTAGCTCAGATACCGTTCCATAAACCCAATATGTAATAGACAAGACCTACTCCTTGCTCAGAGAACTGGACTCAACACGCCCTATTCACCGCACAAGAATATATCTGACTAATAATAATCGTAAAACCTATGTATTGATATCTCTCTGTTAGTGTGTCAAGTGGGTGTAAAGCGGCATAAACACAGCAGTGAAAAGCAGCTAAACCCCATTATAAAAATAAATTACTTTGAAACACCCATGAAACAAAGACAGTGAAAGAGAGAGAAATTCTTACACAATGCGTTCAGGGGCTGTGATGCAACCTGGATTGACCATATCTAGACGCACAGCTGGATGAGACATAAGGGTGGACACTCTTGGGGCTGAGAGGTTTGGTGAGGTTGGGTGAGCAAACGCAGACCCTTTAAAGTAATACTGCGTGGTACCCATCGCATGGGTCCCAAATCTCCAGGTTCAAGGGCATCTTCCTACATCAAAAACATGCATGAGAAACCCAGAAGATGGTACACTGTGTGATGGGGAAAGGTTTCTAAAACGCACCTCATTTCTCATCTCCTTGTGCCCGGGTTCGCCATTCCAGCCGCTTTACTAGCAAGCTCCCTACTTGGAGCATCAGCACCTTTAACCTCCTGTTCCGTACAGGTTGTAATTTGTCCTGAGGATAAACGAGAAGACGTGGAACCAACGAGAGACTAGCTCTTGGTGTTGGGACAGGCACAGGTCACTCTATTTTCCCATCAGAAAGAAGAATTAACCACAGGCTCAGCCTGCCCCCCGGAACCAGAACAGGGCCTGAAGCCATTCTGCGATTTTGCGGCCAGCTCCCATAAAAACGAGTTGTAAAATGGAGGTTCAGGGCACTGCAATTCACAAACCTGCAGAGTTATAAATGATAACTCTCGTCCACAAATATATTGAGGGAAGGCAAAGAAGAGGATTTGAAATCAAGGCAGAATTGCAGGAAACAGATTTCAGGAGGTAGATACGAATCGCCTTTAAAGCACATGAAAAGCGGCAAAACGTTGACAATGATGCTCTTGGCCAAAAAGGGCGTATCCTTTTTTTCCTGAATATATTCAGGAAAAAACGCATACGCCCTTTTTGGCCAACCAAGCAACCTGGAAAGGCAAATCAGCGCTACAAAGAAGTCTCGCTTCCCATCGGTCAAAAGGGCCATGCTGAAAAAAGTGTCAAAACCAGAAATGCAGGACAGGCCATGGAGAAATGGGAGCCTTGCTACACTGATGGGCGGGATGTAAATTGCCAAGAGCCACTCTGGAGAAGTGTCCGGTGAGTCCTGAAACATCTGAAAAACACAGCTTAGAGAGCATAGGGCACTTCCACTCATGGGGGTATAAATTGGGAAAATTAAAAATCAGCAAGACACAAGCACCCCAAAGTTTAGGGCTGCTCTGTTGACCAGGACCTCCACTTCATTCCACCTTAAATATCCCAGGAAAGAGAAAAATGGATAAAGAAGTTGTGGTCCTTATGTACAATGGAATATCACTCAGCCAGGAAATCAATGTCGTAAGGTTAGTAGCAGCATGATGAGTGGATTTAGGTACGACGATTCTAAGTGAAATAAGTCACACAGAAAAGGACACTTCTCATAAGGTATCACTGATAGAGGGAATGTAAAAACCGTTACACTTGAACTGAATTACAAAACAGAACAGAGTCACACATGCAGAAAACACACTATGGCTGCTTAACGGGAAAGGTGAGGTGGGGTGATACATAAAACAAGGGTATCAAATTAGCTCAGATACCGTTCCATAAACCCAATATGTAATAGACAAGACCTACTCCTTGCTCAGAGAACTGGACTCAACACGCCCTATTCACCGCACAAGAATATATCTGACTAATAATAATCGTAAAACCTATGTATTGATATCTCTCTGTTAGTGTGTCAAGTGGGTGTAAAGCGGCATAAACACAGCAGTGAAAAGCAGCTAAACCCCATTATAAAAATAAATTACTTTGAAACACCCATGAAACAAAGACAGTGAAAGAGAGAGAAATTCTTACACAATGCGTTCAGGGGCTGTGATGCAACCTGGATTGACCATATCTAGACGCACAGCTGGATGAGACATAAGGGTGGACACTCTTGGGGCTGAGAGGTTTGGTGAGGTTGGGTGAGCAAACGCAGACCCTTTAAAGTAATACTGCGTGGTACCCATCGCATGGGTCCCAAATCTCCAGGTTCAAGGGCATCTTCCTACATCAAAAACATGCATGAGAAACCCAGATGATGGTACACTGTGTGATGGGGAAAGGTTTCTAAAACGCACCTCATTTCTCATTTCCTTGTGCCCGGGTTCGCCATTCCAGCTGCTTTACTAGCAAGCTCCCTACTTGGAGCATCAGCACCTTTAACCTCCTGTTCCGTACAGGTTGCAATTTGTCCTGAGGATAAACGGGAAGACGTGGAACCAACGAGAGACTAGCTCTTGGTGTTGGGACAGGCACAGGTCACTCTATTTTCCCATCAGAAAGAAGAATTAACCACAGGCTCAGCCTGCCCCCCGGAACCAGAACAGGGCCTGAAGCCATTCTGCGATTTTGCGGCCAGCTCCCATAAAAACGAGTTGTAAAATGGAGGTTCAGGGCACTGCAATTCACAAACCTGCAGAGTTTTAAATGATAACTCTCGTCCACAAATATATTGAGGGAAGGCAAAGAAGAGGATTTGAAATCAAGGCAGAATTGCAGGAAACAGATTTCAGGACGTAGATACGAATCGCCTTTAAAGCACATGAAAAGCGGCAAAACGTTGACAATGATGCCCTTGGCCAAAAAGGGCGTATGCGTTTTTTCCTGAATATATTCAGGAAAAAACGCATACGCCCTTTTTGGCCAACCAAGCAACCTGGAAAGGCAAATCAGCGCTACAAAGAAGTCTCGCTTCCCATCGGTCAAAAGGGCCAGGCTGAAAAAAGTGTCAAAACCAGAAATGCAGGACAGGCCATGGAGAAATGGGAGCCTTGCTACACTGATGGGCGGGATGTAAATTGCCAAGAGCCACTCTGGAGAAGTGTCCGGTGAGTCCTGAAACATCTGAAAAACACAGCTCAGAGAGCATAGGGCACTTCCACTCATGGGGGTATAAATTGGGAAAATTAAAAATCAGCAAGACACAAGCACCCCAAAGTTTAGGGCTGCTCTGTTGACCAGGACCTCCACTTCATTCCACCTTAAATATCCCAGGAAAGAGAAAAATGGATAAAGAAGTTGTGGTCCTTATGTACAATGGAATATCACTCAGCCAGGAAATCAATGTCGTAAGGTTAGTAGCAGCATGATGAGTGGATTTAGGTACGACGATTCTAAGTGAAATAAGTCACACAGAAAAGGACACTTCTCATAAGGTATCACTGATAGAGGGAATGTAAAAACCGTTACACTTGAACTGAATTACAAAACAGAACAGAGTCACACATGCAGAAAACACACTATGGCTGCTTAACGGGAAAGGTGAGGTGGGGTGATACATAAAACAAGGGTATCAAATTAGCTCAGATACCATTCCATAAACCCAATATGTAATAGACAAGACCTACTCCTTGCTCAGAGAACTGGACTCAACACGCCCTATTCACCGCACAAGAATATATCTGACTAATAATAATCGTAAAACCTATGTATTGATATCTCTCTGTTAGTGTGTCAAGTGGGTGTAAAGCGGCATAAACACAGCAGTGAAAAGCAGCTAAACCCCATTATAAAAATAAATTACTTTGAAACACCCATGAAACAAAGACAGTGAAAGAGAGAGAAATTCTTACACAATGCGTTCAGGGGCTGTGATGCAACCTGGATTGACCATATCTTGACGCACAGCTGGATGAGACATAAGGGTGGACACTCTTGGGGCTGAGCGGTTTGGTGAGGTTGGGTGAGCAAACGCAGACCCTTTAAAGTAATACTGCGTGGTACCCATCGCATGGGTCCCAAATCTCCAGGTTCAAGGGCATCTTCCTACATCAAAAACATGCATGAGAAACCCAGAAGATGGTACACCGTGTGATGGGGAAAGGTTTCTAAAACGCACCTCATTTCTCATCTCCTTGTGCCCGGGTTCGCTATTCCAGCCGCTTTACTAGCAAGCTCCCTACTTGGAGCATCAGCACCTTTAACCTCCTGTTCCGTACAGGTTGCAATTTGTCCTGAGGATAAACGAGAAGACGTGGAACCAACGAGAGACTAGCTCTTGGTGTTGGGACAGGCACAGGTCACTCTATTTTCCCATCAGAAAGAAGAATTAACCACAGGCTCAGCCTGCCCCCCGGAACCAGAACAGGGCCTGAAGCCATTCTGCGATTTTGCGGCCAGCTCCCATAAAAACGAGTTGTAGAATGGAGGTTCAGAGCACTGCAATTCACAAACCTGCAGAGTTATAAATGATAACTCTCGTCCACAAATATATTGAGGGAAGGCAAAGAAGAGGATTTGAAATCAAGGCAGAATTGCAGGAAACAGATTTCAGGAGGTAGATACGAATCGCCTTTGAAGCACATGAAAAGCGGCAAAACGTTGACAATGATGCCCTTGGCCAAAAAGGGCGTATGCGTTTTCTCCTGAATATATTCAGGAGAAAACGCATACGCCCTTTTTGGCCAACCAAGCAACCTGGAAAGGCAAATCAGCGCTACAAAGAAGTCTCGCTTCCCATCGGTCAAAAGGGCCATGCTGAAAAAAGTGTCAAAACCAGAAATGCAGGACAGGCCATGGAGAAATGGGAGCCTTGCTACACTGATGGGCGGGATGTAAATTGCCAAGAGCCACTCTGGAGAAGTGTCCGGTGAGTCCTGAAACATCTGAAAAACACAGCTTAGAGAGCATAGGGCACTTCCACTCATGGGGGTATAAATTGGGAAAATTAAAAATCAGCAAGACACAAGCACCCCAAAGTTTAGGGCTGCTCTGTTGACCAGGACCTCCACTTCATTCCACCTTAAATATCCCAGGAAAGAGAAAAAATGGATAAAGAAGTTGTGGTCCTTATGTACAATGGAATATCACTCAGCCATGAAATCAATGTCGTAAGGTTAGTAGCAGCATGATGAGTGGATGTAGGTACGACGATTCTAAGTGAAATAAGTCACACAGAAAAGGACACTTCTCATAAGGTATCACTGATAGAGGGAATGTAAAAACCGTTACACTTGAACTGAATTACAAAACAGAACAGAGTCACACATGCAGAAAACACACTATGGCTGCTTAACGGGAAAGGTGAGGTGGGGTGATACATAAAACAACGGTATCAAATTAGCTCAGATACCGTTCCATAAACCCAATATGTAATAGACAAGACCTACTCCTTGCTCAGAGAACTGGACTCAACACGCCCTATTCACCGCACAAGAATATATCTGACTAATAATAATCGTAAAACCTATGTATTGATATCTCTCTGTTAGTGTGTCAAGTGGGTGTAAAGCGGCATAAACACAGCAGTGAAAAGCAGCTAAACCCCATTATAAAAATAAATTACTTTGAAACACCCATGAAACAAAGACAGTGAAAGAGAGAGAAATTCTTACACAATGCGTTCAGGGGCTGTGATGCAACCTGGATTGACCATATCTAGACGCACAGCTGGATGAGACATAAGGGTGGACACTCTTGGGGCTGAGAGGTTTGGTGAGGTTGGGTGAGCAAACGCAGACCCTTTAAAGTAATACTGCGTGGTACCCATCGCATGGGTCCCAAATCTCCAGGTTCAAGGGCATCTTCCTACATCAAAAACATGCATGAGAAACCCAGAAGATGGTACACTGTGTGATGGGGAAAGGTTTCTAAAACGCACCTCATTTCTCATCTCCTTGTGCCCGGGTTCGCCATTCCAGCCGCTTTACTAGCAAGCTCCCTACTTGGAGCATCAGCACCTTTAACCTCCTGTTCCGTACAGGTTGTAATTTGTCCTGAGGATAAACGAGAAGACGTGGAACCAACGAGAGACTAGCTCTTGGTGTTGGGACAGGCACAGGTCACTCTATTTTCCCATCAGAAAGAAGAATTAACCACAGGCTCAGCCTGCCCCCCGGAACCAGAACAGGGCCTGAAGCCATTCTGCGATTTTGCGGCCAGCTCCCATAAAAACGAGTTGTAAAATGGAGGTTCAGGGCACTGCAATTCACAAACCTGCAGAGTTATAATTGATAACTCTCGTCCACAAATATATTGAGGGAAGGCAAAGAAGAGGATTTGAAATCAAGGCAGAATTGCAGGAAACAGATTTCAGGAGGTAGATACGAATCGCCTTTAAAGCACATGAAAAGCGGCAAAACGTTGACAATGATGCTCTTGGCCAAAAAGGGCGTATCCTTTTTTTCCTGAATATATTCAGGAAAAAACGCATACGCCCTTTTTGGCCAACCAAGCAACCTGGAAAGGCAAATCAGCGCTACAAAGAAGTCTCGCTTCCCATCGGTCAAAAGGGCCATGCTGAAAAAAGTGTCAAAACCAGAAATGCAGGACAGGCCATGGAGAAATGGGAGCCTTGCTACACTGATGGGCGGGATGTAAATTGCCAAGAGCCACTCTGGAGAAGTGTCCGGTGAGTCCTGAAACATCTGAAAAACACAGCTTAGAGAGCATAGGGCACTTCCACTCATGGGGGTATAAATTGGGAAAATTAAAAATCAGCAAGACACAAGCACCCCAAAGTTTAGGGCTGCTCTGTTGACCAGGACCTCCACTTCATTCCACCTTAAATATCCCAGGAAAGAGAAAAATGGATAAAGAAGTTGTGGTCCTTATGTACAATGGAATATCACTCAGCCAGGAAATCAATGTCGTAAGGTTAGTAGCAGCATGATGAGTGGATTTAGGTACGACGATTCTAAGTGAAATAAGTCACACAGAAAAGGACACTTCTCATAAGGTATCACTGATAGAGGGAATGTAAAAACCGTTACACTTGAACTGAATTACAAAACAGAACAGAGTCACACATGCAGAAAACACACTATGGCTGCTTAACGGGAAAGGTGAGGTGGGGTGATACATAAAACAAGGGTATCAAATTAGCTCAGATACCGTTCCATAAACCCAATATGTAATAGACAAGACCTACTCCTTGCTCAGAGAACTGGACTCAACACGCCCTATTCACCGCACAAGAATATATCTGACTAATAATAATCGTAAAACCTATGTATTGATATCTCTCTGTTAGTGTGTCAAGTGGGTGTAAAGCGGCATAAACACAGCAGTGAAAAGCAGCTAAACCCCATTATAAAAATAAATTACTTTGAAACACCCATGAAACAAAGACAGTGAAAGAGAGAGAAATTCTTACACAATGCGTTCAGGGGCTGTGATGCAACCTGGATTGACCATATCTAGACGCACAGCTGGATGAGACATAAGGGTGGACACTCTTGGGGCTGAGAGGTTTGGTGAGGTTGGGTGAGCAAACGCAGACCCTTTAAAGTAATACTGCGTGGTACCCATCGCATGGGTCCCAAATCTCCAGGTTCAAGGGCATCTTCCTACATCAAAAACATGCATGAGAAACCCAGATGATGGTACACTGTGTGATGGGGAAAGGTTTCTAAAACGCACCTCATTTCTCATTTCCTTGTGCCCGGGTTCGCCATTCCAGCTGCTTTACTAGCAAGCTCCCTACTTGGAGCATCAGCACCTTTAACCTCCTGTTCCGTACAGGTTGCAATTTGTCCTGAGGATAAACGGGAAGACGTGGAACCAACGAGAGACTAGCTCTTGGTGTTGGGACAGGCACAGGTCACTCTATTTTCCCATCAGAAAGAAGAATTAACCACAGGCTCAGCCTGCCCCCCGGAACCAGAACAGGGCCTGAAGCCATTCTGCGATTTTGCGGCCAGCTCCCATAAAAACGAGTTGTAAAATGGAGGTTCAGGGCACTGCAATTCACAAACCTGCAGAGTTTTAAATGATAACTCTCGTCCACAAATATATTGAGGGAAGGCAAAGAAGAGGATTTGAAATCAAGGCAGAATTGCAGGAAACAGATTTCAGGACGTAGATACGAATCGCCTTTAAAGCACATGAAAAGCGGCAAAACGTTGACAATGATGCCCTTGGCCAAAAAGGGCGTATGCGTTTTTTCCTGAATATATTCAGGAAAAAACGCATACGCCCTTTTTGGCCAACCAAGCAACCTGGAAAGGCAAATCAGCGCTACAAAGAAGTCTCGCTTCCCATCGGTCAAAAGGGCCAGGCTGAAAAAAGTGTCAAAACCAGAAATGCAGGACAGGCCATGGAGAAATGGGAGCCTTGCTACACTGATGGGCGGGATGTAAATTGCCAAGAGCCACTCTGGAGAAGTGTCCGGTGAGTCCTGAAACATCTGAAAAACACAGCTCAGAGAGCATAGGGCACTTCCACTCATGGGGGTATAAATTGGGAAAATTAAAAATCAGCAAGACACAAGCACCCCAAAGTTTAGGGCTGCTCTGTTGACCAGGACCTCCACTTCATTCCACCTTAAATATCCCAGGAAAGAGAAAAATGGATAAAGAAGTTGTGGTCCTTATGTACAATGGAATATCACTCAGCCAGGAAATCAATGTCGTAAGGTTAGTAGCAGCATGATGAGTGGATTTAGGTACGACGATTCTAAGTGAAATAAGTCACACAGAAAAGGACACTTCTCATAAGGTATCACTGATAGAGGGAATGTAAAAACCGTTACACTTGAACTGAATTACAAAACAGAACAGAGTCACACATGCAGAAAACACACTATGGCTGCTTAACGGGAAAGGTGAGGTGGGGTGATACATAAAACAAGGGTATCAAATTAGCTCAGATACCATTCCATAAACCCAATATGTAATAGACAAGACCTACTCCTTGCTCAGAGAACTGGACTCAACACGCCCTATTCACCGCACAAGAATATATCTGACTAATAATAATCGTAAAACCTATGTATTGATATCTCTCTGTTAGTGTGTCAAGTGGGTGTAAAGCGGCATAAACACAGCAGTGAAAAGCAGCTAAACCCCATTATAAAAATAAATTACTTTGAAACACCCATGAAACAAAGACAGTGAAAGAGAGAGAAATTCTTACACAATGCGTTCAGGGGCTGTGATGCAACCTGGATTGACCATATCTTGACGCACAGCTGGATGAGACATAAGGGTGGACACTCTTGGGGCTGAGAGGTTTGGTGAGGTTGGGTGAGCAAACGCAGACCCTTTAAAGTAATACAGCGTGGTACCCATCGCATTGGTCCCAAATCTCCAGGTTCAAGGGCATCTTCGTACATCAAAAACATGCATGAGAAACCCAGAAGATGGTACACTGTGTGATGGGGAAAGGTTTCTAAAACACACCTCATTTCTCATCTCCTTGTGCCCGGGTTCGCCATTCCAGCCACTTTACTAGCAAGCTCCCTACTTGGAGCATCAGCACCTTTAACCTCCTGTTCCATACAGGTTGTAATTTGTCCTGAGGATAAACGAGAAGACGTGGAACCAACGAGAGACTAGCTCTTGGTGTTGGGACAGGCACAGGTCACTCTATTTTCCCATCAGAAAGAAGAATTAACCACAGGCTCAGCCTGCCCCCCGGAACCAGAACAGGGCCTGAAGCCATTCTGCGATTTTGCGGCCAGCTCCCATAAAAACGAGTTGTAAAATGGAGGTTCAGGGCACTGCAATTCACAAACCTGCAGAGTTTTAAATGATAACTCTCGTCCACAAATATATTGAGGGAAGGCAAAGAAGAGGATTTGAAATCAAGGCAGAATTGCAGGAAACAGATTTCAGGACGTAGATACGAATCGCCTTTAAAGCACATGAAAAGCGGCAAAACGTTGACAATGATGCCCTTGGCCAAAAAGGGCGTATGCGTTTTTTCCTGAATATATTCAGGAAAAAACGCATACGCCCTTTTTGGCCAACCAAGCAACCTGGAAAGGCAAATCAGCGCTACAAAGAAGTCTCGCTTCCCATCGGTCAAAAGGGCCATGCTGAAAAAAGTGTCAAAACCAGAAATGCAGGACAGGCCATGGAGAAATGGGAGCCTTGCTACACTGATGGGCGGGATGTAAATTGCCAAGAGCCACTCTGGAGAAGTGTCCGGTGAGTCCTGAAACATCTGAAAAACACAGCTTAGAGAGCATAGGGCACTTCCACTCATGGGGGTATAAATTGGGAAAATTAAAAATCAGCAAGACACAAGCACCCCAAAGTTTAGGGCTGCTCTGTTGACCAGGACCTCCACTTCATTCCACCTTAAATATCCCAGGAAAGAGAAAAATGGATAAAGAAGTTGTGGTCCTTATGTACAATGGAATATCACTCAGCCAGGAAATCAATGTCGTAAGGTTAGTAGCAGCATGATGAGTGGATTTAGGTACGACGATTCTAAGTGAAATAAGTCACACAGAAAAGGACACTTCTCATAAGGTATCACTGATAGAGGGAATGTAAAAACCGTTACACTTGAACTGAATTACAAAACAGAACAGAGTCACACATGCAGAAAACACACTATGGCTGCTTAACGGGAAAGGTGAGGTGGGGTGATACATAAAACAAGGGTATCAAATTAGCTCAGATACCATTCCATAAACCCAATATGTAATAGACAAGACCTACTCCTTGCTCAGAGAACTGGACTCAACACGCCCTATTCACCGCACAAGAATATATCTGACTAATAATAATCGTAAAACCTATGTATTGATATCTCTCTGTTAGTGTGTCAAGTGGGTGTAAAGCGGCATAAACACAGCAGTGAAAAGCAGCTAAACCCCATTATAAAAATAAATTACTTTGAAACACCCATGAAACAAAGACAGTGAAAGAGAGAGAAATTCTTACACAATGCGTTCAGGGGCTGTGATGCAACCTGGATTGACCATATCTAGACGCACAGCTGGATGAGACATAAGGGTGGACACTCTTGGGGCTGAGAGGTTTGGTGAGGTTGGGTGAGCAAACGCAGACCCTTTCAAGTAATACTGCGTGGTACCCATCGCATGGGTCCCAAATCTCCAGGTTCAAGGGCATCTTCCTACATCGAAAATATGCATGAGAAACCCAGAAGATGGTACACCGTGTGATGGGGAAAGGTTTCTAAAACGCACCTCATTTCTCATCTCCTTGTGCCCGGGTTCGCCATTCCAGCCGCTTTACTAGCAAGCTCCCTACTTGGAGCATCAGCACCTTTAACCTCCTGTTCCGTACAGGTTGCAATTTGTCCTGAGGATAAACGGGAAGACGTGGAACCAACGAGAGACTAGCTCTTGGTGTTGGGACAGGCACAGGTCACTCTATTTTCCCATCAGAAAGAAGAATTAACCACAGGCTCAGCCTGCCCCCCGGAACCAGAACAGGGCCTGAAGCCATTCTGCGATTTTGCGGCCAGCTCCCATAAAAACGAGTTGTAAAATGGAGGTTCAGGGCACTGCAATTCACAGACCTGCAGAGTTATAAATGATAACTCTCGTCCACAAATATATTGAGGGAAGGCAAAGAAGAGGATTTGAAATCAAGGCAGAATTGCAGGAAACAGATTTCAGGAGGTAGATACGAATCGCCTTTAAAGCACATGAAAAGCGGCAAAACGTTGACAATGATGCCCTTGGCCAAAAAGGGCGTATCCTTTTTTTCCTGAATATATTCAGGAAAAAACGCATACGCCCTTTTTGGCCAACCAAGCAACCTGGAAAGGCAAATCAGCGCTACAAAGAAGTCTCGCTTCCCATCGGTCAAAAGGGCCATGCTGAAAAAAGTGTCAAAACCAGAAATGCAGGACAGGCCATGGAGAAATGGGAGCCTTGCTACACTGATGGGCGGGATGTAAATTGCCAAGAGCCACTCTGGAGAAGTGTCCGGTGAGTCCTGAAACATCTGAAAAACACAGCTCAGAGAGCATAGGGCACTTCCACTCATGGGGGTATAAATTGGGAAAATTAAAAATCAGCAAGACACAAGCACCCCAAAGTTTAGGGCTGCTCTGTTGACCAGGACCTCCACTTCATTCCACCTTAAATATCCCAGGAAAGAGAAAAATGGATAAAGAAGTTGTGGTCCTTATGTACAATGGAATATCACTCAGCCAGGAAATCAATGTCGTAAGGTTAGTAGCAGCATGATGAGTGGATTTAGGTACGACGATTCTAAGTGAAATAAGTCACACAGAAAAGGACACTTCTCATAAGGTATCACTGATAGAGGGAATGTAAAAACCGTTACACTTGAACTGAATTACAAAACAGAACAGAGTCACACATGCAGAAAACACACTATGGCTGCTTAACGGGAAAGGTGAGGTGGGGTGATACATAAAACAAGGGTATCAAATTAGCTCAGATACCGTTCCATAAACCCAATATGTAATAGACAAGACCTACTCCTTGCTCAGAGAACTGGACTCAACACGCCCTATTCACCGCACAAGAATATATCTGACTAATAATAATCGTAAAACCTATGTATTGATATCTCTCTGTTAGTGTGTCAAGTGGGTGTAAAGCGGCATAAACACAGCAGTGAAAAGCAGCTAAACCCCATTATAAAAATAAATTACTTTGAAACACCCATGAAACAAAGACAGTGAAAGAGCGAGAAATTCTTACACAATGCGTTCAGGGGCTGTGATGCAACCTGGATTGACCATATCTAGACGCACAGCTGCATGAGACATAAGGGTGGACACTCTTGGGGCTGAGCGGTTTGGTGAGGTTGGGTGAGCAAACGCAGACCCTTTAAAGTAATACTGCGTGGTACCCATCGCATGGGTCCCAAATCTCCAGGTTCAAGGGCATCTTCCTACATCAAAAACATGCATGAGAAACCCAGATGATGGTACACTGTGTGATGGGGAAAGGTTTCTAAAACGCACCTCATTTCTCATTTCCTTGTGCCCGGGTTCGCCATTCCAGCTGCTTTACTAGCAAGCTCCCTACTTGGAGCATCAGCACCTTTAACCTCCTGTTCCGTACAGGTTGCAATTTGTCCTGAGGATAAACGGGAAGACGTGGAACCAACGAGAGACTAGCTCTTGGTGTTGGGACAGGCACAGGTCACTCTATTTTCCCATCAGAAAGAAGAATTAACCACAGGCTCAGCCTGCCCCCCGGAACCAGAACAGGGCCTGAAGCCATTCTGCGATTTTGCGGCCAGCTCCCATAAAAACGAGTTGTAAAATGGAGGTTCAGGGCACTGCAATTCACAAACCTGCAGAGTTTTAAATGATAACTCTCGTCCACAAATATATTGAGGGAAGGCAAAGAAGAGGATTTGAAATCAAGGCAGAATTGCAGGAAACAGATTTCAGGACGTAGATAAGAATCGCCTTTAAAGCACATGAAAAGCGGCAAAACGTTGACAATGATGCCCTTGGCCAAAAAGGGCGTATGCGTTTTTTCCTGAATATATTCAGGAAAAAACGCATACGCCCTTTTTGGCCAACCAAGCAACCTGGAAAGGCAAATCAGCACTACAAAGAAGTCTCGCTTCCCATCGGTCAAAAGGGCCAGGCTGAAAAAAGTGTCAAAACCAGAAATGCAGGACAGGCCATGGAGAAATGGGAGCCTTGCTACACTGATGGGCGGGATGTAAATTGCCAAGAGCCACTCTGGAGAAGTGTCCGGTGAGTCCTGAAACATCTGAAAAACACAGCTCAGAGAGCATAGGGCACTTCCACTCATGGGGGTATAAATTGGGAAAATTAAAAATCAGCAAGACACAAGCACCCCAAAGTTTAGGGCTGCTCTGTTGACCAGGACCTCCACTTCATTCCACCTTAAATATCCCAGGAAAGAGAAAAATGGATAAAGAAGTTGTGGTCCTTATGTACAATGGAATATCACTCAGCCAGGAAATCAATGTCGTAAGGTTAGTAGCAGCATGATGAGTGGATTTAGGTACGACGATTCTAAGTGAAATAAGTCACACAGAAAAGGACACTTCTCATAAGGTATCACTGATAGAGGGAATGTAAAAACCATTACACTTGAACTGAATTACAAAACAGAACAGAGTCACACATGCAGAAAACACACTATGGCTGCTTAACGGGAAAGGTGAGGTGGGGTGATACATAAAACAAGGGTATCAAATTAGCTCAGATACCATTCCATAAACCCAATATGTAATAGACAAGACCTACTCCTTGCTCAGAGAACTGGACTCAACACGCCCTATTCACCGCACAAGAATATATCTGACTAATAATAATCGTAAAACCTATGTATTGATATCTCTCTGTTAGTGTGTCAAGTGGGTGTAAAGCGGCATAAACACAGCAGTGAAAAGCAGCTAAACCCCATTATAAAAATAAATTACTTTGAAACACCCATGAAACAAAGACAGTGAAAGAGAGAGAAATTCTTACACAATGCGTTCAGGGGCTGTGATGCAACCTGGATTGACCATATCTTGACGCACAGCTGGATGAGACATAAGGGTGGACACTCTTGGGGCTGAGAGGTTTGGTGAGGTTGGGTGAGCAAACGCAGACCCTTTAAAGTAATACAGCGTGGTACCCATCGCATTGGTCCCAAATCTCCAGGTTCAAGGGCATCTTCGTACATCAAAAACATGCATGAGAAACCCAGAAGATGGTACACTGTGTGATGGGGAAAGGTTTCTAAAACACACCTCATTTCTCATCTCCTTGTGCCCGGGTTCGCCATTCCAGCCACTTTACTAGCAAGCTCCCTACTTGGAGCATCAGCACCTTTAACCTCCTGTTCCATACAGGTTGTAATTTGTCCTGAGGATAAACGAGAAGACATGGAACCAATGAGAGACTAGCTCTTGGTGTTGGGACAGGCACAGGTCACTCTATTTTCCCATCAGAAAGAAGAATTAACCACAGGCTCAGCCTGCCCCCCGGAACCAGAACAGGGCCTGAAGCCATTCTGCGATTTTGCGGCCAGCTCCCATAAAAACGAGTTGTAAAATGGAGGTTCAGGGCACTGCAATTCACAAACCTGCAGAGTTATAAATGATAACTCTCGTCCACAAATATATTGAGGGAAGGCAAAGAAGAGGATTTGAAATCAAGGCAGAATTGCAGGAAACAGATTTCAGGAGGTAGATACGAATCGCCTTTAAAGCACATGAAAAGCGGCAAAACGTTGACAATGATGCCCTTGGCCAAAAAGGGCGTATGCGTTTTTTCCTGAATATATTCAGGAAAAAACGCATACGCCCTTTTTGGCCAACCAAGCAACCTGGAAAGGCAAATCAGCGCTACAAAGAAGTCTCGCTTCCCATCGGTCAAAAGGGCCATGCTGAAAAAAGTGTCAAAACCAGAAATGCAGGACAGGCCATGGAGAAATGGGAGCCTTGCTACACTGATGGGTGGGATGTAAATTGCCAAGAGCCACTCTGGAGAAGTGTCCGGTGAGTCCTGAAACATCTGAAAAACACAGCTTAGAGAGCATAGGGCACTTCCACTCATGGGGGTATAAATTGGGAAAATTAAAAATCAGCAAGACACAAGCACCCCAAAGTTTAGGGCTGCTCTGTTGACCAGGACCTCCACTTCATTCCACCTTAAATATCCCAGGAAAGAGAAAAATGGATAAAGAAGTTGTGGTCCTTATGTACAATGGAATATCACTCAGCCATGAAATCAATGTCGTAAGGTTAGTAGCAGCATGATGAGTGGATTTAGGTACGACGATTCTAAGTGAAATAAGTCACACAGAAAAGGACACTTCTCATAAGGTATCACTGATAGAGGGAATGTAAAAACCGTTACACTTGAACTGAATTACAAAACAGAACAGAGTCACACATGCAGAAAACACACTATGGCTGCTTAACGGGAAAGGTGAGGTGGCGTGATACATAAAACAAGGGTATCAAATTAGCTCAGATACCATTCCATAAACCCAATATGTAATAGACAAGACCTACTCCTTGCTCAGAGAACTGGACTCAACACGCCCTATTCACCGCACAAGAATATATCTGACTAATAATAATCGTAAAACCTATGTATTGATATCTCTCTGTTAGTGTGTCAAGTGGGTGTAAAGCGGCATAAACACAGCAGTGAAAAGCAGCTAAACCCCATTATAAAAATAAATTACTTTGAAACACCCATGAAACAAAGACAGTGAAAGAGAGAGAAATTCTTACACAATGCGTTCAGGGGCTGTGATGCAACCTGGATTGACCATATCTAGACGCACAGCTGGATGAGACATAAGGGTGGACACTCTTGGGGCTGAGAGGTTTGGTGAGGTTGGGTGAGCAAACGCAGACCCTTTCAAGTAATACTGCGTGGTACCCATCGCATGGGTCCCAAATCTCCAGGTTCAAGGGCATCTTCCTACATCGAAAATATGCATGAGAAACCCAGAAGATGGTACACCGTGTGATGGGGAAAGGTTTCTAAAACGCACCTCATTTCTCATCTCCTTGTGCCCGGGTTCGCCATTCCAGCCGCTTTACTAGCAAGCTCCCTACTTGGAGCATCAGCACCTTTAACCTCCTGTTCCGTACAGGTTGCAATTTGTCCTGAGGATAAACGGGAAGACGTGGAACCAACGAGAGACTAGCTCTTGGTGTTGGGACAGGCACAGGTCACTCTATTTTCCCATCAGAAAGAAGAATTAACCACAGGCTCAGCCTGCCCCCCGGAACCAGAACAGGGCCTGAAGCCATTCTGCGATTTTGCGGCCAGCTCCCATAAAAACGAGTTGTAAAATGGAGGTTCAGGGCACTGCAATTCACAGACCTGCAGAGTTATAAATGATAACTCTCGTCCACAAATATATTGAGGGAAGGCAAAGAAGAGGATTTGAAATCAAGGCAGAATTGCAGGAAACAGATTTCAGGAGGTAGATACGAATCGCCTTTGAAGCACATGAAAAGCGGCAAAACGTTGACAATGATGCCCTTGGCCAAAAAGGGCGTATGCGTTTTCTCCTGAATATATTCAGGAGAAAACGCATACGCCCTTTTTGGCCAACCAAGCAACCTGGAAAGGCAAATCAGCGCTACAAAGAAGTCTCGCTTCCCATCGGTCAAAAGGGCCATGCTGAAAAAAGTGTCAAAACCAGAAATGCAGGACAGGCCATGGAGAAATGGGAGCCTTGCTACACTGATGGGCGGGATGTAAATTGCCAAGAGCCACTCTGGAGAAGTGTCCGGTGAGTCCTGAAACATCTGAAAAACACAGCTTAGAGAGCATAGGGCACTTCCACTCATGGGGGTATAAATTGGGAAAATTAAAAATCAGCAAGACACAAGCACCCCAAAGTTTAGGGCTGCTCTGTTGACCAGGACCTCCACTTCATTCCACCTTAAATATCCCAGGAAAGAGAAAAAATGGATAAAGAAGTTGTGGTCCTTATGTACAATGGAATATCACTCAGCCATGAAATCAATGTCGTAAGGTTAGTAGCAGCATGATGAGTGGATGTAGGTACGACGATTCTAAGTGAAATAAGTCACACAGAAAAGGACACTTCTCATAAGGTATCACTGATAGAGGGAATGTAAAAACCGTTACACTTGAACTGAATTACAAAACAGAACAGAGTCACACATGCAGAAAACACACTATGGCTGCTTAACGGGAAAGGTGAGGTGGGGTGATACATAAAACAAGGGTATCAAATTAGCTCAGATACCGTTCCATAAAACCAATATGTAATAGACAAGACCTACTCCTTGCTCAGAGAACTGGACTCAACATGCCCTATTCACCGCACAAGAATATATCTGACTAATAATAATCGTAAAACCTATGTATTGATATCTCTCTGTTAGTGTGTCAAGTGGGTGTAAAGCGGCATAAACACAGCAGTGAAAAGCAGCTAAACCCCATTATAAAAATAAATTACTTTGAAACACCCATGAAACAAAGACAGTGAAAGAGAGAGAAACTCTTACACAATGCGTTCAGGGGCTGTGATGCAACCTGGATTAACCATATCTAGACGCACAGCTGGATGAGACATAAGGGTGGACACTCTTGGGGCTGAGAGGTTTGGTGAGGTTGGGTGAGCAAACGCAGACCCTTTCAAGTAATACTGCGTGGTACCCATCGCATGGGTCCCAAATCTCCAGGTTCAAGGGCATCTTCCTACATCAAAAACATGCATGAGAAACCCAGATGATGGTACACTGTGTGATGGGGAAAGGTTTCTAAAACGCACCTCATTTCTCATCTCCTTGTGCCCGGGTTCGCCATTCCAGCCGCTTTACTAGCAAGCTCCCTACTTGGAGCATCAGCACCTTTAACCTCCTGTTCCGTACAGGTTGCAATTTGTCCTGAGGATAAACGGGAAGACGTGGCACCAACGAGAGACTAGCTCTTGGTGTTGGGACAGGCACAGGTCACTCTATTTTCCCATCAGAAAGAAGAATTAACCACAGGCTCAGCCTGCCCCCAGGAACCAGAACAGGGCCTGAAGCCATTCTGCGATTTTGCGGCCAGCTCCCATAAAAACGAGTTGTAAAATGGAGGTTCAGGGCACTGCAATTCACAAACCTGCAGAGTTTTAAATGATAACTCTCGTCCACAAATATATTGAGGGAAGGCAAAGAAGAGGATTTGAAATCAAGGCAGAATTGCAGGAAACAGATTTCAGGACGTAGATACGAATCGCCTTTAAAGCACATGAAAAGCGGCACAACGTTGACAATGATGCCCTTGGCCAAAAAGGGCGTATGCGTTTTTTCCTGAATATATTCAGGAGAAAACGCATACGCCCTTTTTGGCCAACCAAGCAACCTGGAAAGGCAAATCAGCGCTACAAAGAAGTCTCGCTTCCCATCGGTCAAAAGGGCCATGCTGAAAAAAGTGTCAAAACCAGAAATGCAGGACAGGCCATGGAGAAATGGGAGCCTTGCTACACTGATGGGCGGGATGTAAATTGCCAAGAGCCACTCTGGAGAAGTGTCCGGTGAGTCCTGAAACATCTGAAAAACACAGCTTAGAGAGCATAGGGCACTTCCACTCATGGGGGTATAAATTGGGAAAATTAAAAATCAGCAAGACACAAGCACCCCAAAGTTTAGGGCTGCTCTGTTGACCAGGACCTCCACTTCATTCCACCTTAAATATCCCAGGAAAGAGAAAAATGGATAAAGAAGTTGTGGTCCTTATGTACAATGGAATATCACTCAGCCATGAAATCAATGTCGTAAGGTTAGTAGCAGCATGATGAGTGGATTTAGGTACGACGATTCTAAGTGAAATAAGTCACACAGAAAAGGACACTTCTCATAAGGTATCACTGATAGAGGGAATGTAAAAACCGTTACACTTGAACTGAATTACAAAACAGAACAGAGTCACACATGCAGAAAACACACTATGGCTGCTTAACGGGAAAGGTGAGGTGGGGTGATACATAAAACAAGGGTATCAAATTAGCTCAGATACCGTTCCATAAACCCAATATGTAATAGACAAGACCTACTCCTTGCTCAGAGAACTGGACTCAACACGCCCTATTCACCGCACAAGAATATATCTGACTAATAATAATCGTAAAACCTATGTATTGATATCTCTCTGTTAGTGTGTCAAGTGGGTGTAAAGCGGCATAAACACAGCAGTGAAAAGCAGCTAAACCCCATTATAAAAATAAATTACTTTGAAACACCCATGAAACAAAGACAGTGAAAGAGAGAGAAATTCTTACACAATGCGTTCAGGGGCTGTGATGCAACCTGGATTGACCATATCTAGACGCACAGCTGGATGAGACATAAGGGTGGACACTCTTGGGGCTGAGAGGTTTGGTGAGGTTGGGTGAGCAAACGCAGACCCTTTAAAGTAATACTGCGTGGTACCCATCGCATGGGTCCCAAATCTCCAGGTTCAAGGGCATCTTCCTACATCAAAAACATGCATGAGAAACCCAGAAGATGGTACACTGTGTGATGGGGAAAGGTTTCTAAAACGCACCTCATTTCTCATCTCCTTGTGCCCGGGTTCGCCATTCCAGCCACTTTACTAGCAAGCTCCCTACTTGGAGCATCAGCACCTTTAACCTCCTGTTCCATACAGGTTGTAATTTGTCCTGAGGATAAATGGGAAGACGTGGAACCAACGAGAGACTAGCTCTTGGTGTTGGGACAGGCACAGGTCACTCTATTTTCCCATCAGAAAGAAGAATTAACCACAGGCTCAGCCTGCCCCCCCGGAACCAGAACAGGGCCTGAAGCCATTCTGCGATTTTGCGGCCAGCTCCCATAAAAACGAGTTGTAAAATGGAGGTTCAGGGCACTGCAATTCACAGACCTGCAGAGTTATAAATGATAACTCTCGTCCACAAATATATTGAGGGAAGGCAAAGAAGAGGATTTGAAATCAAGGCAGAATTGCAGGAAACAGATTTCAGGAGGTAGATTCGAATCGCCTTTAAAGCACATGAAAAGCGGCAAAACGTTGACAATGATGCCCTTGGCCAAAAAGGGCGTATGCGTTTTTTCCTGAATATATTCAGGAAAAAACGCATACGCCCTTTTTGGCCAACCAAGCAACCTGGAAAGGCAAATCAGCGCTACAAAGAAGTCTCGCTTCCCATCGGTCAAAAGGGCCATGCTGAAAAAAGTGTCAAAACCAGAAATGCAGGACAGGCCATGGAGAAATGGGAGCCTTGCTACACTGATGGGCGGGATGTAAATTGCCAAGAGCCACTCTGGAGAAGTGTCCGGTGAGTCCTGAAACATCTGAAAAACACAGCTTAGAGAGCATAGGGCACTTCCACTCATGGGGGTATAAATTGGGAAAATTAAAAATCAGCAAGACACAAGCACCCCAAAGTTTAGGGCTGCTCTGTTGACCAGGACCTCCACTTAATTCCACCTTAAATATCCCAGGAAAGAGAAAAATGGATAAAGAAGTTGTGGTCCTTATGTACAATGGAATATCACTCAGCTATGAAATCAATGTCGTAAGGTTAGTAGCAGCATGATGAGTGGATTTAGGTACGACGATTCTAAGTGAAATAAGTCACACAGAAAAGGACACTTCTCATAAGGTATCACTGATAGAGGGAATGTAAAAACCGTTACACTTGAACTGAATTACAAAACAGAACAGAGTCACACATGCAGAAAACACACTATGGCTGCTTAACGGGAAAGGTGAGGTGGGGTGATACATAAAACAAGGGTATCAAATTAGCTCAGATACCGTTCCATAAACCCAATATGTAATAGACAAGACCTACTCCTTGCTCAGAGAACTGGACTCAACACGCCCTATTCACCGCACAAGAATATATCTGACTAATAATAATCGTAAAACCTATGTATTGATATCTCTCTGTTAGTGTGTCAAGTGGGTGTAAAGCGGCATAAACACAGCAGTGAAAAGCAGCTAAACCCCATTATAAAAATAAATTACTTTGAAACACCCATGAAACAAAGACAGTGAAAGAGAGAGAAATTCTTACACAATGCGTTCAGGGGCTGTGATGCAACCTGGATTGACCATATCTAGACGCACAGCTGGATGAGACATAAGGGTGGACACTCTTGGGGCTGAGAGGTTTGGTGAGGTTGGGTGAGCAAACGCAGACCCTTTAAAGTAATACTGCGTGGTACCCATCGCATGGGTCCCAAATCTCCAGGTTCAAGGGCATCTTCCTACATCAAAAACATGCATGAGAAACCCAGAAGATGGTACACTGTGTGATGGGGAAAGGTTTCTAAAACGCACCTCATTTCTCATCTCCTTGTGCCCGGGTTCGCCATTCCAGCCGCTTTACTAGCAAGCTCCCTACTTGGAGCATCAGCACCTTTAACCTCCTGTTCCGTACAGGTTGTAATTTGTCCTGAGGATAAACGAGAAGACGTGGAACCAACGAGAGACTAGCTCTTGGTGTTGGGACAGGCACAGGTCACTCTATTTTCCCATCAGAAAGAAGAATTAACCACAGGCTCAGCCTGCCCCCCGGAACCAGAACAGGGCCTGAAGCCATTCTGCGATTTTGCGGCCAGCTCCCATAAAAACGAGTTGTAAAATGGAGGTTCAGGGCACTGCAATTCACAGACCTGCAGAGTTATAAATGATAACTCTCGTCCACAAATATATTGAGGGAAGGCAAAGAAGAGGATTTGAAATCAAGGCAGAATTGCAGGAAACAGATTTCAGGAGGTAGATACGAATCGCCTTTGAAGCACATGAAAAGCGGCAAAACGTTGACAATGATGCCCTTGGCCAAAAAGGGCGTATGCGTTTTCTCCTGAATATATTCAGGAGAAAACGCATACGCCCTTTTTGGCCAACCAAGCAACCTGGAAAGACAAATCAGCGCTACAAAGAAGTCTCACTTCCCATCGGTCAAAAGGGCCATGCTGAAAAAAGTGTCAAAACCAGAAATGCAGGACAGGCCATGGAGAAATGGGAGCCTTGCTACACTGATGGGCGGGATGTAAATTGCCAAGAGCCACTCTGGAGAAGTGTCCGGTGAGTCCTGAAACATCTGAAAAACACAGCTTAGAGAGCATAGGGCACTTCCACTCATGGGGGTATAAATTGGGAAAATTAAAAATCAGCAAGACACAAGCACCCCAAAGTTTAGGGCTGCTCTGTTGACCAGGACCTCCACTTCATTCCACCTTAAATATCCCAGGAAAGAGAAAAAATGGATAAAGAAGTTGTGGTCCTTATGTACAATGGAATATCACTCAGCCATGAAATCAATGTCGTAAGGTTAGTAGCAGCATGATGAGTGGATGTAGGTACGACGATTCTAAGTGAAATAAGTCACACAGAAAAGGACACTTCTCATAAGGTATCACTGATAGAGGGAATGTAAAAACCGTTACACTTGAACTGAATTACAAAACAGAACAGAGTCACACATGCAGAAAACACACTATGGCTGCTTAACGGGAAAGGTGAGGTGGGGTGATACATAAAACAAGGGTATCAAATTAGCTCAGATACCGTTCCATAAAACCAATATGTAATAGACAAGACCTACTCCTTGCTCAGAGAACTGGACTCAACATGCCCTATTCACCGCACAAGAATATATCTGACTAATAATAATCGTAAAACCTATGTATTGATATCTCTCTGTTAGTGTGTCAAGTGGGTGTAAAGCGGCATAAACACAGCAGTGAAAAGCAGCTAAACCCCATTATAAAAATAAATTACTTTGAAACACCCATGAAACAAAGACAGTGAAAGAGAGAGAAACTCTTACACAATGCGTTCA
Organism: Balaenoptera borealis; assembly: GCF_965194805.1. NCBI lineage: Eukaryota > Metazoa > Chordata > Mammalia > Artiodactyla > Balaenopteridae > Balaenoptera > Balaenoptera borealis. The sequence goes on along the minus strand of NW_028122687.1, from coordinate 49,223 downwards.
GGGGCTGTGATGCAACCTGGATTAACCATATCTAGACGCAGAGCTGGATGAGACATAAGGGTGGACACTCTTGGGGCTGAGAGGTTTGGTGAGGTTGGGTGAGCAAACGCAGACCCTTTAAAGTAATACTGCGTGGTACCCATCGCATGGGTCCCAAATCTCCAGGTTCAAGGGCATCTTCCTACATCAAAAACATGCATGAGAAACCCAGATGATGGTACACTGTGTGATGGGGAAAGGTTTCTAAAACGCACCTCATTTCTCATTTCCTTGTGCCCGGGTTCGCCATTCCAGCTGCTTTACTAGCAAGCTCCCTACTTGGAGCATCAGCACCTTTAACCTCCTGTTCCGTACAGGTTGCAATTTGTCCTGAGGATAAACGGGAAGACGTGGCACCAACGAGAGACTAGCTCTTGGTGTTGGGACAGGCACAGGTCACTCTATTTTCCCATCAGAAAGAAGAATTAACCACAGGCTCAGCCTGCCCCCCGGAACCAGAACAGGGCCTGAAGCCATTCTGCGATTTTGCGGCCAGCTCCCATAAAAACGAGTTGTAAAATGGAGGTTCAGGGCACTGCAATTCACAAACCTGCAGAGTTTTAAATGATAACTCTCGTCCACAAATATATTGAGGGAAGGCAAAGAAGACGATTTGAAATAAGGCAGAATTGCAGGAAACAGATTTCAGGACGTAGATACGAATCGCCTTTAAAGCACATGAAAAGCGGCAAAACGTTGACAATGATGCCCTTGGCCAAAAAGGGCGTATGCGTTTTTTCCTGAATATATTCAGGAAAAAACGCATACGCCCTTTTTGGCCAACCAAGCAACCTGGAAAGGCAAATCAGCGCTACAAAGAAGTCTCGCTTCCCATCGGTCAAAAGGGCCAGGCTGAAAAAAGTGTCAAAACCAGAAATGCAGGACAGGCCATGGAGAAATGGGAGCCTTGCTACACTGATGGGCGGGATGTAAATTGCCAAGAGCCACTCTGGAGAAGTGTCCGGTGAGTCCTGAAACATCTGAAAAACACAGCTTAGAGAGCATAGGGCACTTCCACTCATGGGGGTATAAATTGGGAAAATTAAAAATCAGCAAGACACAAGCACCCCAAAGTTTAGGGCTGCTCTGTTGACCAGGACCTCCACTTCATTCCACCTTAAATATCCCAGGAAAGAGAAAAATGGATAAAGAAGTTGTGGTCCTTATGTACAATGGAATATCACTCAGCCAGGAAATCAATGTCGTAAGGTTAGTAGCAGCATGATGAGTGGATTTAGGTACGACGATTCTAAGTGAAATAAGTCACACAGAAAAGGACACTTCTCATAAGGTATCACTGATAGAGGGAATGTAAAAACCATTACACTTGAACTGAATTACAAAACAGAACAGAGTCACACATGCAGAAAACACACTATGGCTGCTTAACGGGAAAGGTGAGGTGGGGTGATACATAAAACAAGGGTATCAAATTAGCTCAGATACCATTCCATAAACCCAATATGTAATAGACAAGACCTACTCCTTGCTCAGAGAACTGGACTCAACACGCCCTATTCACCGCACAAGAATATATCTGACTAATAATAATCGTAAAACCTATGTATTGATATCTCTCTGTTAGTGTGTCAAGTGGGTGTAAAGCGGCATAAACACAGCAGTGAAAAGCAGCTAAACCCCATTATAAAAATAAATTACTTTGAAACACCCATGAAACAAAGACAGTGAAAGAGAGAGAAATTCTTACACAATGCGTTCAGGGGCTGTGATGCAACCTGGATTGACCATATCTTGACGCACAGCTGGATGAGACATAAGGGTGGACACTCTTGGGGCTGAGAGGTTTGGTGAGGTTGGGTGAGCAAACGCAGACCCTTTAAAGTAATACTGCGTGGTACCCATCGCATGGGTCCCATATCTCCAGTTTCAAGGGCATCTTCCTACATCAAAAACATGCATGAGAAACCCAGAAGATGGTACACCGTGTGATGGGGAAAGGTTTCTAAAACGCACCTCATTTCTCATCTCCTTGTGCCCAGGTTCGCCATTCCAGGCACTTTACTAGTAAGCTCCCTACTTGGAGCATCAGCACCTTTAACCTCCTGTTCCGTACAGGTTGCAATTTGTCCTGAGGATAAACGGGAAGACGTGGAACCAACGAGAGACTAGCTCTTGGTGTTGGGACAGGCACAGGTCACTCTATTTTCTCATCAGGAAGAAGAATTAACCACAGGCTCAGCCTGCCCCCAGGAACCAGAACAGGGCCTGAAGCCATTCTGCGATTTTGCGGCCAGCTCCCATAAAAACGAGTTGTAAAATGGAGGTTCAGGGCACTGCAATTCACAAACCTGCAGAGTTTTAAATGATAACTCTCGTCCACAAATATATTGAGGGAAGGCAAAGAAGAGGATTTGAAATCAAGGCAAATTGCAGGAAACAGATTTCAGGACGTAGATACGAATCGCCTTTAAAGCACATGAAAAGCGGCAAAACGTTGACAATGATGCCCTTGGCCAAAAAGGGCGTATGCGTTTTTTCCTGAATATATTCAGGAAAAAACGCATACGCCCTTTTTGGCCAACCAAGCAACCTGGAAAGGCAAATCAGCGCTACAAAGAAGTCTCGCTTCCCATCGGTCAAAAGGGCCATGCTGAAAAAAGTGTCAAAACCAGAAATGCAGGACAGGCCATGGAGAAATGGGAGCCTTGCTACACTGATGGGCGGGATGTAAATTGCCAAGAGCCACTCTGGAGAAGTGTCCGGTGAGTCCTGAAACATCTGAAAAACACAGCTTAGAGAGCATAGGGCACTTCCACTCATGGGGGTATAAACTGGGAAAATTAAAAATCAGCAAGACACAAGCACCCCAAAGTTTAGGGCTGCTCTGTTGACCAGGACCTCCACTTCATTCCACCTTAAATATCCCAGGAAAGAGAAAAATGGATAAAGAAGTTGTGGTCCTTATGTACAATGGAATATCACTCAGCCAGGAAATCAATGTCGTAAGGTTAGTAGCAGCATGATGAGTGGATTTAGGTACGACGATTCTAAGTGAAATAAGTCACACAGAAAAGGACACTTCTCATAAGGTATCACTGATAGAGGGAATGTAAAAACCGTTACACTTGAACTGAATTACAAAACAGAACAGAGTCACACATGCAGAAAACACACTATGGCTGCTTAACGGGAAAGGTGAGGTGGGGTGATACATAAAACAAGGGTATCAAATTAGCTCAGATACCGTTCCATAAACCCAATATGTAATAGACAAGACCTACTCCTTGCTCAGAGAACTGGACTCAACACGCCCTATTCACCGCACAAGAATATATCTGACTAATAATAATCGTAAAACCTATGTATTGATCTCTCTGTTAGTGTGTCAAGTGGGTGTAAAGCGGCATAAACACAGCAGTGAAAATCAGCTAAACCCCATTATAAAAATAAATTACTTTGAAACACCCATGAAACAAAGACAGTGAAAGAGAGAGAAATTCTTACACAATGCGTTCAGGGGCTGTGATGCAACCTGGATTGACCATATCTAGACCCACAGCTGCATGAGACATAAGGGTGGACACTCTTGGGGCTGAGCGGTTTGGTGAGGTTGGGTGAGCAAACGCAGACCCTTTAAAGTAATACTGCGTGGTACCCATCGCATGGGTCCCAAATCTCCAGGTTCAAGGGCATCTTCCTACATCAAAAACATGCATGAGAAACCCAGAAGATGGTACACCGTGTGATGGGGAAAGGTTTCTAAAACGCACCTCATTTCTCATCTCCTTGTGCCCGGGTTCGCTATTCCAGCCGCTTTACTAGCAAGCTCCCTACTTGGAGCATCAGCACCTTTAACCTCCTGTTCCGTACAGGTTGCAATTTGTCCTGAGGATAAACGGGAAGACGTGGAACCAACGAGAGACTAGCTCTTGGTGTTGGGACAGGCACAGGTCACTCTATTTTCCCATCAGAAAGAAGAATTAACCACAGGCTCAGCCTGCCCCCCGGAACCAGAACAGGGCCTGAAGCCATTCTGCGATTTTGCGGCCAGCTCCCATAAAAACGAGTTGTAAAATGGAGGTTCAGGGCACTGCAATTCACAGACCTGCAGAGTTATAAATGATAACTCTCGTCCACAAATATATTGAGGGAAGGCAAAGAAGAGGATTTGAAATCAAGGCAGAATTGCAGGAAACAGATTTCAGGAGGTAGATACGAATCGCCTTTGAAGCACATGAAAAGCGGCAAAACGTTGACAATGATGCCCTTGGCCAAAAAGGGCGTATGCGTTTTCTCCTGAATATATTCAGGAGAAAACGCATACGCCCTTTTTGGCCAACCAAGCAACCTGGAAAGGCAAATCAGCGCTACAAAGACGTCTCGCTTCCCATCGGTCAAAAGGGCCATGCTGAACAAAGTGTCAAAACCAGAAATGCAGGACAGGCCATGGAGAAATGGGAGCCTTGCTACACTGATGGGCGGGATGTAAATTGCCAAGAGCCACTCTGGAGAAGTGTCCGGTGAGTCCTGAAACATCTGAAAAACACAGCTTAGAGAGCATAGGGCACTTCCACTCATGGGGGTATAAATTGGGAAAATTAAAAATCAGCAAGACACAAGCACCCCAAAGTTTAGGGCTGCTCTGTTGACCAGGACCTCCACTTCATTCCACCTTAAATATCCCAGGAAAGAGAAAAAATGGATAAAGAAGTTGTGGTCCTTATGTACAATGGAATATCACTCAGCCATGAAATCAATGTCGTAAGGTTAGTAGCAGCATGATGAGTGGATGTAGGTACGACGATTCTAAGTGAAATAAGTCACACAGAAAAGGACACTTCTCATAAGGTATCACTGATAGAGGGAATGTAAAAACCGTTACACTTGAACTGAATTACAAAACAGAACAGAGTCACACATGCAGAAAACACACTATGGCTGCTTAACGGGAAAGGTGAGGTGGGGTGATACATAAAACAACGGTATCAAATTAGCTCAGATACCGTTCCATAAAACCAATATGTAATAGACAAGACCTACTCCTTGCTCAGAGAACTGGACTCAACATGCCCTATTCACCGCACAAGAATATATCTGACTAATAATAACCGTAAAACCTATGTATTGATATCTCTCTGTTAGTGTGTCAAGTGGGTGTAAAGCGGCATAAACACAGCAGTGAAAAGCAGCTAAACCCCATTATAAAAATAAATTACTTTGAAACACCCATGAAACAAAGACAGTGAAAGAGAGAGAAACTCTTACACAATGCGTTCAGGGGCTGTGATGCAACCTGGATTAACCATATCTAGACGCACAGCTGGATGAGACATAAGGGTGGACACTCTTGGGGCTGAGAGGTTTGGTGAGGTTGGGTGAGCAAACGCAGACCCTTTAAAGTAATACTGCGTGGTACCCATCGCATGGGTCCCAAATCTCCAGGTTCAAGGGCATCTTCCTACATCAAAAACATGCATGAGAAACCCAGATGATGGTACACTGTGTGATGGGGAAAGGTTTCTAAAACGCACCTCATTTCTCATTTCCTTGTGCCCGGGTTCGCCATTCCAGCTGCTTTACTAGCAAGCTCCCTACTTGGAGCATCAGCACCTTTAACCTCCTGTTCCGTACAGGTTGCAATTTGTCCTGAGGATAAACGGGAAGACGTGGAACCAACGAGAGACTAGCTCTTGGTGTTGGGACAGGCACAGGTCACTCTATTTTCCCATCAGAAAGAAGAATTAACCACAGGCTCAGCCTGCCCCCCGGAACCAGAACAGGGCCTGAAGCCATTCTGCGATTTTGCGGCCAGCTCCCATAAAAACGAGTTGTAAAATGGAGGTTCAGGGCACTGCAATTCACAAACCTGCAGAGTTTTAAATGATAACTCTCGTCCACAAATATATTGAGGGAAGGCAAAGAAGAGGATTTGAAATCAAGGCAGAATTGCAGGAAACAGATTTCAGGACGTAGATACGAATCGCCTTTAAAGCACATGAAAAGCGGCAAAACGTTGACAATGATGCCCTTGGCCAAAAAGGGCGTATGCGTTTTTTCCTGAATATATTCAGGAAAAAACGCATACGCCCTTTTTGGCCAACCAAGCAACCTGGAAAGGCAAATCAGCGCTACAAAGAAGTCTCGCTTCCCATCGGTCAAAAGGGCCAGGCTGAAAAAAGTGTCAAAACCAGAAATGCAGGACAGGCCATGGAGAAATGGGAGCCTTGCTACACTGATGGGCGGGATGTAAATTGCCAAGAGCCACTCTGGAGAAGTGTCCGGTGAGTCCTGAAACATCTGAAAAACACAGCTTAGAGAGCATAGGGCACTTCCACTCATGGGGGTATAAATTGGGAAAATTAAAAATCAGCAAGACACAAGCACCCCAAAGTTTAGGGCTGCTCTGTTGACCAGGACCTCCACTTCATTCCACCTTAAATATCCCAGGAAAGAGAAAAATGGATAAAGAAGTTGTGGTCCTTATGTACAATGGAATATCACTCAGCCAGGAAATCAATGTCGTAAGGTTAGTAGCAGCATGATGAGTGGATTTAGGTACGACGATTCTAAGTGAAATAAGTCACACAGAAAAGGACACTTCTCATAAGGTATCACTGATAGAGGGAATGTAAAAACCGTTACACTTGAACTGAATTACAAAACAGAACAGAGTCACACATGCAGAAAACACACTATGGCTGCTTAACGGGAAAGGTGAGGTGGGGTGATACATAAAACAAGGGTATCAAATTAGCTCAGATACCATTCCATAAACCCAATATGTAATAGACAAGACCTACTCCTTGCTCAGAGAACTGGACTCAACACGCCCTATTCACCGCACAAGAATATATCTGACTAATAATAATCGTAAAACCTATGTATTGATATCTCTCTGTTAGTGTGTCAAGTGGGTGTAAAGCGGCATAAACACAGCAGTGAAAATCAGCTAAACCCCATTATAAAAATAAATTACTTTGAAACACCCATGAAACAAAGACAGTGAAAGAGAGAGAAATTCTTACACAATGCGTTCAGGGGCTGTGATGCAACCTGGATTGACCATATCTAGACCCACAGCTGCATGAGACATAAGGGTGGACACTCTTGGGGCTGAGCGGTTTGGTGAGGTTGGGTGAGCAAACGCAGACCCTTTAAAGTAATACTGCGTGGTACCCATCGCATGGGTCCCAAATCTCCAGGTTCAAGGGCATCTTCCTACATCAAAAACATGCATGAGAAACCCAGAAGATGGTACACCGTGTGATGGGGAAAGGTTTCTAAAACGCACCTCATTTCTCATCTCCTTGTGCCCGGGTTCGCTATTCCAGCCGCTTTACTAGCAAGCTCCCTACTTGGAGCATCAGCACCTTTAACCTCCTGTTCCGTACAGGTTGCAATTTGTCCTGAGGATAAACGAGAAGACGTGGAACCAACGAGAGACTAGCTCTTGGTGTTGGGACAGGCACAGGTCACTCTATTTTCCCATCAGAAAGAAGAATTAACCACAGGCTCAGCCTGCCCCCCGGAACCAGAACAGGGCCTGAAGCCATTCTGCGATTTTGCGGCCAGCTCCCATAAAAACGAGTTGTAGAATGGAGGTTCAGAGCACTGCAATTCACAAACCTGCAGAGTTATAAATGATAACTCTCGTCCACAAATATATTGAGGGAAGGCAAAGAAGAGGATTTGAAATCAAGGCAGAATTGCAGGAAACAGATTTCAGGAGGTAGATACGAATCGCCTTTGAAGCACATGAAAAGCGGCAAAACGTTGACAATGATGCCCTTGGCCAAAAAGGGCGTATGCGTTTTCTCCTGAATATATTCAGGAGAAAACGCATACGCCCTTTTTGGCCAACCAAGCAACCTGGAAAGGCAAATCAGCGCTACAAAGAAGTCTCGCTTCCCATCGGTCAAAAGGGCCATGCTGAAAAAATGTCAAAACCAGAAATGCAGGACAGGCCATGGAGAAATGGGAGCCTTGCTACACTGATGGGCGGGATGTAAATTGCCAAGAGCCACTCTGGAGAAGTGTCCGGTGAGTCCTGAAACATCTGAAAAACACAGCTTAGAGAGCATAGGGCACTTCCACTCATGGGGGTATAAATTGGGAAAATTAAAAATCAGCAAGACACAAGCACCCCAAAGTTTAGGGCTGCTCTGTTGACCAGGACCTCCACTTCATTCCACCTTAAATATCCCAGGAAAGAGAAAAAATGGATAAAGAAGTTGTGGTCCTTATGTACAATGGAATATCACTCAGCCATGAAATCAATGTCGTAAGGTTAGTAGCAGCATGATGAGTGGATGTAGGTACGACGATTCTAAGTGAAATAAGTCACACAGAAAAGGACACTTCTCATAAGGTATCACTGATAGAGGGAATGTAAAAACCGTTACACTTGAACTGAATTACAAAACAGAACAGAGTCACACATGCAGAAAACACACTATGGCTGCTTAACGGGAAAGGTGAGGTGGGGTGATACATAAAACAACGGTATCAAATTAGCTCAGATACCGTTCCATAAACCCAATATGTAATAGACAAGACCTACTCCTTGCTCAGAGAACTGGACTCAACACGCCCTATTCACCGCACAAGAATATATCTGACTAATAATAATCGTAAAACCTATGTATTGATATCTCTCTGTTAGTGTGTCAAGTGGGTGTAAAGCGGCATAAACACAGCAGTGAAAAGCAGCTAAACCCCATTATAAAAATAAATTACTTTGAAACACCCATGAAACAAAGACAGTGAAAGAGAGAGAAATTCTTACACAATGCGTTCAGGGGCTGTGATGCAACCTGGATTGACCATATCTAGACGCACAGCTGGATGAGACATAAGGGTGGACACTCTTGGGGCTGAGAGGTTTGGTGAGGTTGGGTGAGCAAACGCAGACCCTTTAAAGTAATACTGCGTGGTACCCATCGCATGGGTCCCAAATCTCCAGGTTCAAGGGCATCTTCCTACATCAAAAACATGCATGAGAAACCCAGAAGATGGTACACTGTGTGATGGGGAAAGGTTTCTAAAACGCACCTCATTTCTCATCTCCTTGTGCCCGGGTTCGCCATTCCAGCCGCTTTACTAGCAAGCTCCCTACTTGGAGCATCAGCACCTTTAACCTCCTGTTCCGTACAGGTTGTAATTTGTCCTGAGGATAAACGAGAAGACGTGGAACCAACGAGAGACTAGCTCTTGGTGTTGGGACAGGCACAGGTCACTCTATTTTCCCATCAGAAAGAAGAATTAACCACAGGCTCAGCCTGCCCCCCGGAACCAGAACAGGGCCTGAAGCCATTCTGCGATTTTGCGGCCAGCTCCCATAAAAACGAGTTGTAAAATGGAGGTTCAGGGCACTGCAATTCACAAACCTGCAGAGTTATAAATGATAACTCTCGTCCACAAATATATTGAGGGAAGGCAAAGAAGAGGATTTGAAATCAAGGCAGAATTGCAGGAAACAGATTTCAGGAGGTAGATACGAATCGCCTTTAAAGCACATGAAAAGCGGCAAAACGTTGACAATGATGCTCTTGGCCAAAAAGGGCGTATCCTTTTTTTCCTGAATATATTCAGGAAAAAACGCATACGCCCTTTTTGGCCAACCAAGCAACCTGGAAAGGCAAATCAGCGCTACAAAGAAGTCTCGCTTCCCATCGGTCAAAAGGGCCATGCTGAAAAAAGTGTCAAAACCAGAAATGCAGGACAGGCCATGGAGAAATGGGAGCCTTGCTACACTGATGGGCGGGATGTAAATTGCCAAGAGCCACTCTGGAGAAGTGTCCGGTGAGTCCTGAAACATCTGAAAAACACAGCTTAGAGAGCATAGGGCACTTCCACTCATGGGGGTATAAATTGGGAAAATTAAAAATCAGCAAGACACAAGCACCCCAAAGTTTAGGGCTGCTCTGTTGACCAGGACCTCCACTTCATTCCACCTTAAATATCCCAGGAAAGAGAAAAATGGATAAAGAAGTTGTGGTCCTTATGTACAATGGAATATCACTCAGCCAGGAAATCAATGTCGTAAGGTTAGTAGCAGCATGATGAGTGGATTTAGGTACGACGATTCTAAGTGAAATAAGTCACACAGAAAAGGACACTTCTCATAAGGTATCACTGATAGAGGGAATGTAAAAACCGTTACACTTGAACTGAATTACAAAACAGAACAGAGTCACACATGCAGAAAACACACTATGGCTGCTTAACGGGAAAGGTGAGGTGGGGTGATACATAAAACAAGGGTATCAAATTAGCTCAGATACCGTTCCATAAACCCAATATGTAATAGACAAGACCTACTCCTTGCTCAGAGAACTGGACTCAACACGCCCTATTCACCGCACAAGAATATATCTGACTAATAATAATCGTAAAACCTATGTATTGATATCTCTCTGTTAGTGTGTCAAGTGGGTGTAAAGCGGCATAAACACAGCAGTGAAAAGCAGCTAAACCCCATTATAAAAATAAATTACTTTGAAACACCCATGAAACAAAGACAGTGAAAGAGAGAGAAATTCTTACACAATGCGTTCAGGGGCTGTGATGCAACCTGGATTGACCATATCTAGACGCACAGCTGGATGAGACATAAGGGTGGACACTCTTGGGGCTGAGAGGTTTGGTGAGGTTGGGTGAGCAAACGCAGACCCTTTAAAGTAATACTGCGTGGTACCCATCGCATGGGTCCCAAATCTCCAGGTTCAAGGGCATCTTCCTACATCAAAAACATGCATGAGAAACCCAGATGATGGTACACTGTGTGATGGGGAAAGGTTTCTAAAACGCACCTCATTTCTCATTTCCTTGTGCCCGGGTTCGCCATTCCAGCTGCTTTACTAGCAAGCTCCCTACTTGGAGCATCAGCACCTTTAACCTCCTGTTCCGTACAGGTTGCAATTTGTCCTGAGGATAAACGGGAAGACGTGGAACCAACGAGAGACTAGCTCTTGGTGTTGGGACAGGCACAGGTCACTCTATTTTCCCATCAGAAAGAAGAATTAACCACAGGCTCAGCCTGTCCCCCGGAACCAGAACAGGGCCTGAAGCCATTCTGCGATTTTGCGGCCAGCTCCCATAAAAACGAGTTGTAAAATGGAGGTTCAGGGCACTGCAATTCACAAACCTGCAGAGTTTTAAATGATAACTCTCGTCCACAAATATATTGAGGGAAGGCAAAGAAGAGGATTTGAAATCAAGGCAGAATTGCAGGAAACAGATTTCAGGACGTAGATACGAATCGCCTTTAAAGCACATGAAAAGCGGCAAAACGTTGACAATGATGCCCTTGGCCAAAAAGGGCGTATGCGTTTTTTCCTGAATATATTCAGGAAAAAACGCATACGCCCTTTTTGGCCAACCAAGCAACCTGGAAAGGCAAATCAGCGCTACAAAGAAGTCTCGCTTCCCATCGGTCAAAAGGGCCAGGCTGAAAAAAGTGTCAAAACCAGAAATGCAGGACAGGCCATGGAGAAATGGGAGCCTTGCTACACTGATGGGCGGGATGTAAATTGCCAAGAGCCACTCTGGAGAAGTGTCCGGTGAGTCCTGAAACATCTGAAAAACACAGCTCAGAGAGCATAGGGCACTTCCACTCATGGGGGTATAAATTGGGAAAATTAAAAATCAGCAAGACACAAGCACCCCAAAGTTTAGGGCTGCTCTGTTGACCAGGACCTCCACTTCATTCCACCTTAAATATCCCAGGAAAGAGAAAAATGGATAAAGAAGTTGTGGTCCTTATGTACAATGGAATATCACTCAGCCAGGAAATCAATGTCGTAAGGTTAGTAGCAGCATGATGAGTGGATTTAGGTACGACGATTCTAAGTGAAATAAGTCACACAGAAAAGGACACTTCTCATAAGGTATCACTGATAGAGGGAATGTAAAAACCGTTACACTTGAACTGAATTACAAAACAGAACAGAGTCACACATGCAGAAAACACACTATGGCTGCTTAACGGGAAAGGTGAGGTGGGGTGATACATAAAACAAGGGTATCAAATTAGCTCAGATACCATTCCATAAACCCAATATGTAATAGACAAGACCTACTCCTTGCTCAGAGAACTGGACTCAACACGCCCTATTCACCGCACAAGAATATATCTGACTAATAATAATCGTAAAACCTATGTATTGATATCTCTCTGTTAGTGTGTCAAGTGGGTGTAAAGCGGCATAAACACAGCAGTGAAAAGCAGCTAAACCCCATTATAAAAATAAATTACTTTGAAACACCCATGAAACAAAGACAGTGAAAGAGAGAGAAATTCTTACACAATGCGTTCAGGGGCTGTGATGCAACCTGGATTGACCATATCTTGACGCACAGCTGGATGAGACATAAGGGTGGACACTCTTGGGGCTGAGAGGTTTGGTGAGGTTGGGTGAGCAAACGCAGACCCTTTAAAGTAATACAGCGTGGTACCCATCGCATTGGTCCCAAATCTCCAGGTTCAAGGGCATCTTCGTACATCAAAAACATGCATGAGAAACCCAGAAGATGGTACACTGTGTGATGGGGAAAGGTTTCTAAAACACACCTCATTTCTCATCTCCTTGTGCCCGGGTTCGCCATTCCAGCCACTTTACTAGCAAGCTCCCTACTTGGAGCATCAGCACCTTTAACCTCCTGTTCCATACAGGTTGTAATTTGTCCTGAGGATAAACGAGAAGACGTGGAACCAACGAGAGACTAGCTCTTGGTGTTGGGACAGGCACAGGTCACTCTATTTTCCCATCAGAAAGAAGAATTAACCACAGGCTCAGCCTGCCCCCCGGAACCAGAACAGGGCCTGAAGCCATTCTGCGATTTTGCGGCCAGCTCCCATAAAAACGAGTTGTAAAATGGAGGTTCAGGGCACTGCAATTCACAAACCTGCAGAGTTTTAAATGATAACTCTCGTCCACAAATATATTGAGGGAAGGCAAAGAAGAGGATTTGAAATCAAGGCAGAATTGCAGGAAACAGATTTCAGGACGTAGATACGAATCGCCTTTAAAGCACATGAAAAGCGGCACAACGTTGACAATGATGCCCTTGGCCAAAAAGGGCGTATGCGTTTTTTCCTGAATATATTCAGGAGAAAACGCATACGCCCTTTTTGGCCAACCAAGCAACCTGGAAAGGCAAATCAGCGCTACAAAGAAGTCTCGCTTCCCATCGGTCAAAAGGGCCATGCTGAAAAAAGTGTCAAAACCAGAAATGCAGGACAGGCCATGGAGAAATGGGAGCCTTGCTACACTGATGGGCGGGATGTAAATTGCCAAGAGCCACTCTGGAGAAGTGTCCGGTGAGTCCTGAAACATCTGAAAAACACAGCTTAGAGAGCATAGGGCACTTCCACTCATGGGGGTATAAATTGGGAAAATTAAAAATCAGCAAGACACAAGCACCCCAAAGTTTAGGGCTGCTCTGTTGACCAGGACCTCCACTTCATTCCACCTTAAATATCCCAGGAAAGAGAAAAATGGATAAAGAAGTTGTGGTCCTTATGTACAATGGAATATCACTCAGCCATGAAATCAATGTCGTAAGGTTAGTAGCAGCATGATGAGTGGATTTAGGTACGACGATTCTAAGTGAAATAAGTCACACAGAAAAGGACACTTCTCATAAGGTATCACTGATAGAGGGAATGTAAAAACCGTTACACTTGAACTGAATTACAAAACAGAACAGAGTCACACATGCAGAAAACACACTATGGCTGCTTAACGGGAAAGGTGAGGTGGGGTGATACATAAAACAAGGGTATCAAATTAGCTCAGATACCGTTCCATAAACCCAATATGTAATAGACAAGACCTACTCCTTGCTCAGAGAACTGGACTCAACACGCCCTATTCACCGCACAAGAATATATCTGACTAATAATAATCGTAAAACCTATGTATTGATATCTCTCTGTTAGTGTGTCAAGTGGGTGTAAAGCGGCATAAACACAGCAGTGAAAAGCAGCTAAACCCCATTATAAAAAAAAATTACTTTGAAACACCCATGAAACAAAGACAGTGAAAGAGAGAGAAATTCTTACACAATGCGTTCAGGGGCTGTGATGCAACCTGGATTGACCATATCTAGACGCACAGCTGGATGAGACATAAGGGTGGACACTCTTGGGGCTGAGAGGTTTGGTGAGGTTGGGTGAGCAAACGCAGACCCTTTCAAGTAATACTGCGTGGTACCCATCGCATGGGTCCCAAATCTCCAGGTTCAAGGGCATCTTCCTACATCAAAAACATGCATGAGAAACCCAGAAGATGGTACACTGTGTGATGGGGAAAGGTTTCTAAAACGCACCTCATTTCTCATCTCCTTGTGCCCGGGTTCGCCATTCCAGCCACTTTACTAGCAAGCTCCCTACTTGGAGCATCAGCACCTTTAACCTCCTGTTCCATACAGGTTGTAATTTGTCCTGAGGATAAATGGGAAGACGTGGAACCAACGAGAGACTAGCTCTTGGTGTTGGGACAGGCACAGGTCACTCTATTTTCCCATCAGAAAGAAGAATTAACCACAGGCTCAGCCTGCCCCCCCGGAACCAGAACAGGGCCTGAAGCCATTCTGCGATTTTGCGGCCAGCTCCCATAAAAACGAGTTGTAAAATGGAGGTTCAGGGCACTGCAATTCACAGACCTGCAGAGTTATAAATGATAACTCTCGTCCACAAATATATTGAGGGAAGGCAAAGAAGAGGATTTGAAATCAAGGCAGAATTGCAGGAAACAGATTTCAGGAGGTAGATTCGAATCGCCTTTAAAGCACATGAAAAGCGGCAAAACGTTGACAATGATGCCCTTGGCCAAAAAGGGCGTATGCGTTTTTTCCTGAATATATTCAGGAAAAAACGCATACGCCCTTTTTGGCCAACCAAGCAACCTGGAAAGGCAAATCAGCGCTACAAAGAAGTCTCGCTTCCCATCGGTCAAAAGGGCCATGCTGAAAAAAGTGTCAAAACCAGAAATGCAGGACAGGCCATGGAGAAATGGGAGCCTTGCTACACTGATGGGCGGGATGTAAATTGCCAAGAGCCACTCTGGAGAAGTGTCCGGTGAGTCCTGAAACATCTGAAAAACACAGCTTAGAGAGCATAGGGCACTTCCACTCATGGGGGTATAAATTGGGAAAATTAAAAATCAGCAAGACACAAGCACCCCAAAGTTTAGGGCTGCTCTGTTGACCAGGACCTCCACTTCATTCCACCTTAAATATCCCAGGAAAGAGAAAAATGGATAAAGAAGTTGTGGTCCTTATGTACAATGGAATATCACTCAGCTATGAAATCAATGTCGTAAGGTTAGTAGCAGCATGATGAGTGGATTTAGGTACGACGATTCTAAGTGAAATAAGTCACACAGAAAAGGACACTTCTCATAAGGTATCACTGATAGAGGGAATGTAAAAACCGTTACACTTGAACTGAATTACAAAACAGAACAGAGTCACACATGCAGAAAACACACTATGGCTGCTTAACGGGAAAGGTGAGGTGGGGTGATACATAAAACAAGGGTATCAAATTAGCTCAGATACCGTTCCATAAACCCAATATGTAATAGACAAGACCTACTCCTTGCTCAGAGAACTGGACTCAACACGCCCTATTCACCGCACAAGAATATATCTGACTAATAATAATCGTAAAACCTATGTATTGATATCTCTCTGTTAGTGTGTCAAGTGGGTGTAAAGCGGCATAAACACAGCAGTGAAAAGCAGCTAAACCCCATTATAAAAATAAATTACTTTGAAACACCCATGAAACAAAGACAGTGAAAGAGAGAGAAATTCTTACACAATGCGTTCAGGGGCTGTGATGCAACCTGGATTGACCATATCTAGACGCACAGCTGGATGAGACATAAGGGTGGACACTCTTGGGGCTGAGAGGTTTGGTGAGGTTGGGTGAGCAAACGCAGACCCTTTAAAGTAATACTGCGTGGTACCCATCGCATGGGTCCCAAATCTCCAGGTTCAAGGGCATCTTCCTACATCAAAAACATGCATGAGAAACCCAGAAGATGGTACACTGTGTGATGGGGAAAGGTTTCTAAAACGCACCTCATTTCTCATCTCCTTGTGCCCGGGTTCGCCATTCCAGCCGCTTTACTAGCAAGCTCCCTACTTGGAGCATCAGCACCTTTAACCTCCTGTTCCGTACAGGTTGTAATTTGTCCTGAGGATAAACGAGAAGACGTGGAACCAACGAGAGACTAGCTCTTGGTGTTGGGACAGGCACAGGTCACTCTATTTTCCCATCAGAAAGAAGAATTAACCACAGGCTCAGCCTGCCCCCCGGAACCAGAACAGGGCCTGAAGCCATTCTGCGATTTTGCGGCCAGCTCCCATAAAAACGAGTTGTAAAATGGAGGTTCAGGGCACTGCAATTCACAGACCTGCAGAGTTATAAATGATAACTCTCGTCCACAAATATATTGAGGGAAGGCAAAGAAGAGGATTTGAAATCAAGGCAGAATTGCAGGAAACAGATTTCAGGAGGTAGATACGAATCGCCTTTGAAGCACATGAAAAGCGGCAAAACGTTGACAATGATGCCCTTGGCCAAAAAGGGCGTATGCGTTTTCTCCTGAATATATTCAGGAGAAAACGCATACGCCCTTTTTGGCCAACCAAGCAACCTGGAAAGGCAAATCAGCGCTACAAAGAAGTCTCACTTCCCATCGGTCAAAAGGGCCATGCTGAAAAAAGTGTCAAAACCAGAAATGCAGGACAGGCCATGGAGAAATGGGAGCCTTGCTACACTGATGGGCGGGATGTAAATTGCCAAGAGCCACTCTGGAGAAGTGTCCGGTGAGTCCTGAAACATCTGAAAAACACAGCTTAGAGAGCATAGGGCACTTCCACTCATGGGGGTATAAATTGGGAAAATTAAAAATCAGCAAGACACAAGCACCCCAAAGTTTAGGGCTGCTCTGTTGACCAGGACCTCCACTTCATTCCACCTTAAATATCCCAGGAAAGAGAAAAAATGGATAAAGAAGTTGTGGTCCTTATGTACAATGGAATATCACTCAGCCATGAAATCAATGTCGTAAGGTTAGTAGCAGCATGATGAGTGGATGTAGGTACGACGATTCTAAGTGAAATAAGTCACACAGAAAAGGACACTTCTCATAAGGTATCACTGATAGAGGGAATGTAAAAACCGTTACACTTGAACTGAATTACAAAACAGAACAGAGTCACACATGCAGAAAACACACTATGGCTGCTTAACGGGAAAGGTGAGGTGGGGTGATACATAAAACAAGGGTATCAAATTAGCTCAGATACCGTTCCATAAACCCAATATGTAATAGACAAGACCTACTCCTTGCTCAGAGAACTGGACTCAACATGCCCTATTCACCGCACAAGAATATATCTGACTAATAATAATCGTAAAACCTATGTATTGATATCTCTCTGTTAGTGTGTCAAGTGGGTGTAAAGCGGCATAAACACAGCAGTGAAAAGCAGCTAAACCCCATTATAAAAATAAATTACTTTGAAACACCCATGAAACAAAGACAGTGAAAGAGAGAGAAACTCTTACACAATGCGTTCAGGGGCTGTGATGCAACCTGGATTAACCATATCTAGACGCACAGCTGGATGAGACATAAGGGTGGACACTCTTGGGGCTGAGAGGTTTGGTGAGGTTGGGTGAGCAAACGCAGACCCTTTAAAGTAATACTGCATGGTACCCATCGCATGGGTCCCAAATCTCCAGGTTCAAGGGCATCTTCCTACATCAAAAACATGCATGAGAAACCCAGATGATGGTACACTGTGTGATGGGGAAAGGTTTCTAAAACGCACCTCATTTCTCATTTCCTTGTGCCCGGGTTCGCCATTCCAGCTGCTTTACTAGCAAGCTCCCTACTTGGAGCATCAGCACCTTTAACCTCCTGTTCCGTACAGGTTGCAATTTGTCCTGAGGATAAACGGGAAGACGTGGCACCAACGAGAGACTAGCTCTTGGTGTTGGGACAGGCACAGGTCACTCTATTTTCCCATCAGAAAGAAGAATTAACCACAGGCTCAGCCTGCCCCCCGGAACCAGAACAGGGCCTGAAGCCATTCTGCGATTTTGCGGCCAGCTCCCATAAAAACGAGTTGTAAAATGGAGGTTCAGGGCACTGCAATTCACAAACCTGCAGAGTTTTAAATGATAACTCTCGTCCACAAATATATTGAGGGAAGGCAAAGAAGACGATTTGAAATAAGGCAGAATTGCAGGAAACAGATTTCAGGACGTAGATACGAATCGCCTTTAAAGCACATGAAAAGCGGCAAAACGTTGACAATGATGCCCTTGGCCAAAAAGGGCGTATGCGTTTTTTCCTGAATATATTCAAGAAAAAACGCATACGCCCTTTTTGGCCAACCAAGCAACCTGGAAAGGCAAATCAGCGCTACAAAGAAGTCTCGCTTCCCATCGGTCAAAAGGGCCAGGCTGAAAAAAGTGTCAAAACCAGAAATGCAGGACAGGCCATGGAGAAATGGGAGCCTTGCTACACTGATGGGCGGGATGTAAATTGCCAAGAGCCACTCTGGAGAAGTGTCCGGTGAGTCCTGAAACATCTGAAAAACACAGCTTAGAGAGCATAGGGCACTTCCACTCATGGGGGTATAAATTGGGAAAATTAAAAATCAGCAAGACACAAGCACCCCAAAGTTTAGGGCTGCTCTGTTGACCAGGACCTCCACTTCATTCCACCTTAAATATCCCAGGAAAGAGAAAAATGGATAAAGAAGTTGTGGT
Source organism: Balaenoptera borealis (assembly GCF_965194805.1). Lineage (NCBI taxonomy): Eukaryota > Metazoa > Chordata > Mammalia > Artiodactyla > Balaenopteridae > Balaenoptera > Balaenoptera borealis. Next base: position 30,424 of record NW_028122687.1, on the reverse strand, counting down.
CCTTATGTACAATGGAATATCACTCAGCCAGGAAATCAATGTCGTAAGGTTAGTAGCAGCATGATGAGTGGATTTAGGTACGACGATTCTAAGTGAAATAAGTCACACAGAAAAGGACACTTCTCATAAGGTATCACTGATAGAGGGAATGTAAAAACCATTACACTTGAACTGAATTACAAAACAGAACAGAGTCACACATGCAGAAAACACACTATGGCTGCTTAACGGGAAAGGTGAGGTGGGGTGATACATAAAACAAGGGTATCAAATTAGCTCAGATACCATTCCATAAACCCAATATGTAATAGACAAGACCTACTCCTTGCTCAGAGAACTGGACTCAACACGCCCTATTCACCGCACAAGAATATATCTGACTAATAATAATCGTAAAACCTATGTATTGATATCTCTCTGTTAGTGTGTCAAGTGGGTGTAAAGCGGCATAAACACAGCAGTGAAAAGCAGCTAAACCCCATTATAAAAATAAATTACTTTGAAACACCCATGAAACAAAGACAGTGAAAGAGAGAGAAATTCTTACACAATGCGTTCAGGGGCTGTGATGCAACCTGGATTGACCATATCTTGACGCACAGCTGGATGAGACATAAGGGTGGACACTCTTGGGGCTGAGAGGTTTGGTGAGGTTGGGTGAGCAAACGCAGACCCTTTAAAGTAATACTGCGTGGTACCCATCGCATGGGTCCCATATCTCCAGTTTCAAGGGCATCTTCCTACATCAAAAACATGCATGAGAAACCCAGAAGATGGTACACCGTGTGATGGGGAAAGGTTTCTAAAACGCACCTCATTTCTCATCTCCTTGTGCCCAGGTTCGCCATTCCAGGCACTTTACTAGTAAGCTCCCTACTTGGAGCATCAGCACCTTTAACCTCCTGTTCCGTACAGGTTGCAATTTGTCCTGAGGATAAACGGGAAGACGTGGAACCAACGAGAGACTAGCTCTTGGTGTTGGGACAGGCACAGGTCACTCTATTTTCTCATCAGGAAGAAGAATTAACCACAGGCTCAGCCTGCCCCCAGGAACCAGAACAGGGCCTGAAGCCATTCTGCGATTTTGCGGCCAGCTCCCATAAAAACGAGTTGTAAAATGGAGGTTCAGGGCACTGCAATTCACAAACCTGCAGAGTTTTAAATGATAACTCTCGTCCACAAATATATTGAGGGAAGGCAAAGAAGAGGATTTGAAATCAAGGCAAATTGCAGGAAACAGATTTCAGGACGTAGATACGAATCGCCTTTAAAGCACATGAAAAGCGGCAAAACGTTGACAATGATGCCCTTGGCCAAAAAGGGCGTATGCGTTTTTTCCTGAATATATTCAGGAAAAAACGCATACGCCCTTTTTGGCCAACCAAGCAACCTGGAAAGGCAAATCAGCGCTACAAAGAAGTCTCGCTTCCCATCGGTCAAAAGGGCCATGCTGAAAAAAGTGTCAAAACCAGAAATGCAGGACAGGCCATGGAGAAATGGGAGCCTTGCTACACTGATGGGCGGGATGTAAATTGCCAAGAGCCACTCTGGAGAAGTGTCCGGTGAGTCCTGAAACATCTGAAAAACACAGCTTAGAGAGCATAGGGCACTTCCACTCATGGGGGTATAAACTGGGAAAATTAAAAATCAGCAAGACACAAGCACCCCAAAGTTTAGGGCTGCTCTGTTGACCAGGACCTCCACTTCATTCCACCTTAAATGTCCCAGGAAAGAGAAAAATGGATAAAGAAGTTGTGGTCCTTATGTACATTGGAATATCACTCAGCCAGGAAATCAATGTCGTAAGGTTAGTAGCAGCATGATGAGTGGATTTAGGTACGACGATTCTAAGTGAAATAAGTCACACAGAAAAGGACACTTCTCATAAGGTATCACTGATAGAGGGAATGTAAAAACCGTTACACTTGAACTGAATTACAAAACAGAACAGAGTCACACATGCAGAAAACACACTATGGCTGCTTAACGGGAAAGGTGAGGTGGGGTGATACATAAAACAAGGGTATCAAATTAGCTCAGATACCGTTCCATAAACCCAATATGTAATAGACAAGACCTACTCCTTGCTCAGAGAACTGGACTCAACACGCCCTATTCACCGCACAAGAATATATCTGACTAATAATAATCGTAAAACCTATGTATTGATCTCTCTGTTAGTGTGTCAAGTGGGTGTAAAGCGGCATAAACACAGCAGTGAAAATCAGCTAAACCCCATTATAAAAATAAATTACTTTGAAACACCCATGAAACAAAGACAGTGAAAGAGAGAGAAATTCTTACACAATGCGTTCAGGGGCTGTGATGCAACCTGGATTGACCATATCTAGACCCACAGCTGCATGAGACATAAGGGTGGACACTCTTGGGGCTGAGCGGTTTGGTGAGGTTGGGTGAGCAAACGCAGACCCTTTAAAGTAATACTGCGTGGTACCCATCGCATGGGTCCCAAATCTCCAGGTTCAAGGGCATCTTCCTACATCAAAAACATGCATGAGAAACCCAGAAGATGGTACACCGTGTGATGGGGAAAGGTTTCTAAAACGCACCTCATTTCTCATCTCCTTGTGCCCGGGTTCGCTATTCCAGCCGCTTTACTAGCAAGCTCCCTACTTGGAGCATCAGCACCTTTAACCTCCTGTTCCGTACAGGTTGCAATTTGTCCTGAGGATAAACGGGAAGACGTGGAACCAACGAGAGACTAGCTCTTGGTGTTGGGACAGGCACAGGTCACTCTATTTTCCCATCAGAAAGAAGAATTAACCACAGGCTCAGCCTGCCCCCCGGAACCAGAACAGGGCCTGAAGCCATTCTGCGATTTTGCGGCCAGCTCCCATAAAAACGAGTTGTAAAATGGAGGTTCAGGGCACTGCAATTCACAGACCTGCAGAGTTATAAATGATAACTCTCGTCCACAAATATATTGAGGGAAGGCAAAGAAGAGGATTTGAAATCAAGGCAGAATTGCAGGAAACAGATTTCAGGAGGTAGATACGAATCGCCTTTGAAGCACATGAAAAGCGGCAAAACGTTGACAATGATGCCCTTGGCCAAAAAGGGCGTATGCGTTTTCTCCTGAATATATTCAGGAGAAAACGCATACGCCCTTTTTGGCCAACCAAGCAACCTGGAAAGGCAAATCAGCGCTACAAAGACGTCTCGCTTCCCATCGGTCAAAAGGGCCATGCTGAAAAAAGTGTCAAAACCAGAAATGCAGGACAGGCCATGGAGAAATGGGAGCCTTGCTACACTGATGGGCGGGATGTAAATTGCCAAGAGCCACTCTGGAGAAGTGTCCGGTGAGTCCTGAAACATCTGAAAAACACAGCTTAGAGAGCATAGGGCACTTCCACTCATGGGGGTATAAATTGGGAAAATTAAAAATCAGCAAGACACAAGCACCCCAAAGTTTAGGGCTGCTCTGTTGACCAGGACCTCCACTTCATTCCACCTTAAATATCCCAGGAAAGAGAAAAAATGGATAAAGAAGTTGTGGTCCTTATGTACAATGGAATATCACTCAGCCATGAAATCAATGTCGTAAGGTTAGTAGCAGCATGATGAGTGGATGTAGGTACGACGATTCTAAGTGAAATAAGTCACACAGAAAAGGACACTTCTCATAAGGTATCACTGATAGAGGGAATGTAAAAACCGTTACACTTGAACTGAATTACAAAACAGAACAGAGTCACACATGCAGAAAACACACTATGGCTGCTTAACGGGAAAGGTGAGGTGGGGTGATACATAAAACAAGGGTATCAAATTAGCTCAGATACCGTTCCATAAAACCAATATGTAATAGACAAGACCTACTCCTTGCTCAGAGAACTGGACTCAACATGCCCTATTCACCGCACAAGAATATATCTGACTAATAATAACCGTAAAACCTATGTATTGATATCTCTCTGTTAGTGTGTCAAGTGGGTGTAAAGCGGCATAAACACAGCAGTGAAAAGCAGCTAAACCCCATTATAAAAATAAATTACTTTGAAACACCCATGAAACAAAGACAGTGAAAGAGAGAGAAACTCTTACACAATGCGTTCAGGGGCTGTGATGCAACCTGGATTAACCATATCTAGACGCACAGCTGGATGAGACATAAGGGTGGACACTCTTGGGGCTGAGAGGTTTGGTGAGGTTGGGTGAGCAAACGCAGACCCTTTAAAGTAATACTGCGTGGTACCCATCGCATGGGTCCCAAATCTCCAGGTTCAAGGGCATCTTCCTACATCAAAAACATGCATGAGAAACCCAGATGATGGTACACTGTGTGATGGGGAAAGGTTTCTAAAACGCACCTCATTTCTCATTTCCTTGTGCCCGGGTTCGCCATTCCAGCTGCTTTACTAGCAAGCTCCCTACTTGGAGCATCAGCACCTTTAACCTCCTGTTCCGTACAGGTTGCAATTTGTCCTGAGGATAAACGGGAAGACGTGGAACCAACGAGAGACTAGCTCTTGGTGTTGGGACAGGCACAGGTCACTCTATTTTCCCATCAGAAAGAAGAATTAACCACAGGCTCAGCCTGCCCCCCGGAACCAGAACAGGGCCTGAAGCCATTCTGCGATTTTGCGGCCAGCTCCCATAAAAACGAGTTGTAAAATGGAGGTTCAGGGCACTGCAATTCACAAACCTGCAGAGTTTTAAATGATAACTCTCGTCCACAAATATATTGAGGGAAGGCAAAGAAGAGGATTTGAAATCAAGGCAGAATTGCAGGAAACAGATTTCAGGACGTAGATACGAATCGCCTTTAAAGCACATGAAAAGCGGCAAAACGTTGACAATGATGCCCTTGGCCAAAAAGGGCGTATGCGTTTTTTCCTGAATATATTCAGGAAAAAACGCATACGCCCTTTTTGGCCAACCAAGCAACCTGGAAAGGCAAATCAGCGCTACAAAGAAGTCTCGCTTCCCATCGGTCAAAAGGGCCAGGCTGAAAAAAGTGTCAAAACCAGAAATGCAGGACAGGCCATGGAGAAATGGGAGCCTTGCTACACTGATGGGCGGGATGTAAATTGCCAAGAGCCACTCTGGAGAAGTGTCCGGTGAGTCCTGAAACATCTGAAAAACACAGCTTAGAGAGCATAGGGCACTTCCACTCATGGGGGTATAAATTGGGAAAATTAAAAATCAGCAAGACACAAGCACCCCAAAGTTTAGGGCTGCTCTGTTGACCAGGACCTCCACTTCATTCCACCTTAAATATCCCAGGAAAGAGAAAAATGGATAAAGAAGTTGTGGTCCTTATGTACAATGGAATATCACTCAGCCAGGAAATCAATGTCGTAAGGTTAGTAGCAGCATGATGAGTGGATTTAGGTACGACGATTCTAAGTGAAATAAGTCACACAGAAAAGGACACTTCTCATAAGGTATCACTGATAGAGGGAATGTAAAAACCGTTACACTTGAACTGAATTACAAAACAGAACAGAGTCACACATGCAGAAAACACACTATGGCTGCTTAACGGGAAAGGTGAGGTGGGGTGATACATAAAACAAGGGTATCAAATTAGCTCAGATACCATTCCATAAACCCAATATGTAATAGACAAGACCTACTCCTTGCTCAGAGAACTGGACTCAACACGCCCTATTCACCGCACAAGAATATATCTGACTAATAATAATCGTAAAACCTATGTATTGATATCTCTCTGTTAGTGTGTCAAGTGGGTGTAAAGCGGCATAAACACAGCAGTGAAAATCAGCTAAACCCCATTATAAAAATAAATTACTTTGAAACACCCATGAAACAAAGACAGTGAAAGAGAGAGAAATTCTTACACAATGCGTTCAGGGGCTGTGATGCAACCTGGATTGACCATATCTAGACCCACAGCTGCATGAGACATAAGGGTGGACACTCTTGGGGCTGAGCCGTTTGGTGAGGTTGGGTGAGCAAACGCAGACCCTTTAAAGTAATACTGCGTGGTACCCATCGCATGGGTCCCAAATCTCCAGGTTCAAGGGCATCTTCCTACATCAAAAACATGCATGAGAAACCCAGAAGATGGTACACCGTGTGATGGGGAAAGGTTTCTAAAACGCACCTCATTTCTCATCTCCTTGTGCCCGGGTTCGCTATTCCAGCCGCTTTACTAGCAAGCTCCCTACTTGGAGCATCAGCACCTTTAACCTCCTGTTCCGTACAGGTTGCAATTTGTCCTGAGGATAAACGAGAAGACGTGGAACCAACGAGAGACTAGCTCTTGGTGTTGGGACAGGCACAGGTCACTCTATTTTCCCATCAGAAAGAAGAATTAACCACAGGCTCAGCCTGCCCCCCGGAACCAGAACAGGGCCTGAAGCCATTCTGCGATTTTGCGGCCAGCTCCCATAAAAACGAGTTGTAGAATGGAGGTTCAGAGCACTGCAATTCACAAACCTGCAGAGTTATAAATGATAACTCTCGTCCACAAATATATTGAGGGAAGGCAAAGAAGAGGATTTGAAATCAAGGCAGAATTGCAGGAAACAGATTTCAGGAGGTAGATACGAATCGCCTTTGAAGCACATGAAAAGCGGCAAAACGTTGACAATGATGCCCTTGGCCAAAAAGGGCGTATGCGTTTTCTCCTGAATATATTCAGGAGAAAACGCATACGCCCTTTTTGGCCAACCAAGCAACCTGGAAAGGCAAATCAGCGCTACAAAGAAGTCTCGCTTCCCATCGGTCAAAAGGGCCATGCTGAAAAAAGTGTCAAAACCAGAAATGCAGGACAGGCCATGGAGAAATGGGAGCCTTGCTACACTGATGGGCGGGATGTAAATTGCCAAGAGCCACTCTGGAGAAGTGTCCGGTGAGTCCTGAAACATCTGAAAAACACAGCTTAGAGAGCATAGGGCACTTCCACTCATGGGGGTATAAATTGGGAAAATTAAAAATCAGCAAGACACAAGCACCCCAAAGTTTAGGGCTGCTCTGTTGACCAGGACCTCCACTTCATTCCACCTTAAATATCCCAGGAAAGAGAAAAAATGGATAAAGAAGTTGTGGTCCTTATGTACAATGGAATATCACTCAGCCATGAAATCAATGTCGTAAGGTTAGTAGCAGCATGATGAGTGGATGTAGGTACGACGATTCTAAGTGAAATAAGTCACACAGAAAAGGACACTTCTCATAAGGTATCACTGATAGAGGGAATGTAAAAACCGTTACACTTGAACTGAATTACAAAACAGAACAGAGTCACACATGCAGAAAACACACTATGGCTGCTTAACGGGAAAGGTGAGGTGGGGTGATACATAAAACAACGGTCTCAAATTAGCTCAGATACCGTTCCATAAACCCAATATGTAATAGACAAGACCTACTCCTTGCTCAGAGAACTGGACTCAACACGCCCTATTCACCGCACAAGAATATATCTGACTAATAATAATCGTAAAACCTATGTATTGATATCTCTCTGTTAGTGTGTCAAGTGGGTGTAAAGCGGCATAAACACAGCAGTGAAAAGCAGCTAAACCCCATTATAAAAATAAATTACTTTGAAACACCCATGAAACAAAGACAGTGAAAGAGAGAGAAATTCTTACACAATGCGTTCAGGGGCTGTGATGCAACCTGGATTGACCATATCTAGACGCACAGCTGGATGAGACATAAGGGTGGACACTCTTGGGGCTGAGAGGTTTGGTGAGGTTGGGTGAGCAAACGCAGACCCTTTAAAGTAATACTGCGTGGTACCCATCGCATGGGTCCCAAATCTCCAGGTTCAAGGGCATCTTCCTACATCAAAAACATGCATGAGAAACCCAGAAGATGGTACACTGTGTGATGGGGAAAGGTTTCTAAAACGCACCTCATTTCTCATCTCCTTGTGCCCGGGTTCGCCATTCCAGCCGCTTTACTAGCAAGCTCCCTACTTGGAGCATCAGCACCTTTAACCTCCTGTTCCGTACAGGTTGTAATTTGTCCTGAGGATAAACGAGAAGACGTGGAACCAACGAGAGACTAGCTCTTGGTGTTGGGACAGGCACAGGTCACTCTATTTTCCCATCAGAAAGAAGAATTAACCACAGGCTCAGCCTGCCCCCCGGAACCAGAACAGGGCCTGAAGCCATTCTGCGATTTTGCGGCCAGCTCCCATAAAAACGAGTTGTAAAATGGAGGTTCAGGGCACTGCAATTCACAAACCTGCAGAGTTATAAATGATAACTCTCGTCCACAAATATATTGAGGGAAGGCAAAGAAGAGGATTTGAAATCAAGGCAGAATTGCAGGAAACAGATTTCAGGAGGTAGATACGAATCGCCTTTAAAGCACATGAAAAGCGGCAAAACGTTGACAATGATGCTCTTGGCCAAAAAGGGCGTATCCTTTTTTTCCTGAATATATTCAGGAAAAAACGCATACGCCCTTTTTGGCCAACCAAGCAACCTGGAAAGGCAAATCAGCGCTACAAAGAAGTCTCGCTTCCCATCGGTCAAAAGGGCCATGCTGAAAAAAGTGTCAAAACCAGAAATGCAGGACAGGCCATGGAGAAATGGGAGCCTTGCTACACTGATGGGCGGGATGTAAATTGCCAAGAGCCACTCTGGAGAAGTGTCCGGTGAGTCCTGAAACATCTGAAAAACACAGCTTAGAGAGCATAGGGCACTTCCACTCATGGGGGTATAAATTGGGAAAATTAAAAATCAGCAAGACACAAGCACCCCAAAGTTTAGGGCTGCTCTGTTGACCAGGACCTCCACTTCATTCCACCTTAAATATCCCAGGAAAGAGAAAAATGGATAAAGAAGTTGTGGTCCTTATGTACAATGGAATATCACTCAGCCAGGAAATCAATGTCGTAAGGTTAGTAGCAGCATGATGAGTGGATTTAGGTACGACGATTCTAAGTGAAATAAGTCACACAGAAAAGGACACTTCTCATAAGGTATCACTGATAGAGGGAATGTAAAAACCGTTACACTTGAACTGAATTACAAAACAGAACAGAGTCACACATGCAGAAAACACACTATGGCTGCTTAACGGGAAAGGTGAGGTGGGGTGATACATAAAACAAGGGTATCAAATTAGCTCAGATACCGTTCCATAAACCCAATATGTAATAGACAAGACCTACTCCTTGCTCAGAGAACTGGACTCAACACGCCCTATTCACCGCACAAGAATATATCTGACTAATAATAATCGTAAAACCTATGTATTGATATCTCTCTGTTAGTGTGTCAAGTGGGTGTAAAGCGGCATAAACACAGCAGTGAAAAGCAGCTAAACCCCATTATAAAAATAAATTACTTTGAAACACCCATGAAACAAAGACAGTGAAAGAGAGAGAAATTCTTACACAATGCGTTCAGGGGCTGTGATGCAACCTGGATTGACCATATCTAGACGCACAGCTGGATGAGACATAAGGGTGGACACTCTTGGGGCTGAGAGGTTTGGTGAGGTTGGGTGAGCAAACGCAGACCCTTTAAAGTAATACTGCGTGGTACCCATCGCATGGGTCCCAAATCTCCAGGTTCAAGGGCATCTTCCTACATCAAAAACATGCATGAGAAACCCAGATGATGGTACACTGTGTGATGGGGAAAGGTTTCTAAAACGCACCTCATTTCTCATTTCCTTGTGCCCGGGTTCGCCATTCCAGCTGCTTTACTAGCAAGCTCCCTACTTGGAGCATCAGCACCTTTAACCTCCTGTTCCGTACAGGTTGCAATTTGTCCTGAGGATAAACGGGAAGACGTGGAACCAACGAGAGACTAGCTCTTGGTGTTGGGACAGGCACAGGTCACTCTATTTTCCCATCAGAAAGAAGAATTAACCACAGGCTCAGCCTGCCCCCCGGAACCAGAACAGGGCCTGAAGCCATTCTGCGATTTTGCGGCCAGCTCCCATAAAAACGAGTTGTAAAATGGAGGTTCAGGGCACTGCAATTCACAAACCTGCAGAGTTTTAAATGATAACTCTCGTCCACAAATATATTGAGGGAAGGCAAAGAAGAGGATTTGAAATCAAGGCAGAATTGCAGGAAACAGATTTCAGGACGTAGATACGAATCGCCTTTAAAGCACATGAAAAGCGGCAAAACGTTGACAATGATGCCCTTGGCCAAAAAGGGCGTATGCGTTTTTTCCTGAATATATTCAGGAAAAAACGCATACGCCCTTTTTGGCCAACCAAGCAACCTGGAAAGGCAAATCAGCGCTACAAAGAAGTCTCGCTTCCCATCGGTCAAAAGGGCCAGGCTGAAAAAAGTGTCAAAACCAGAAATGCAGGACAGGCCATGGAGAAATGGGAGCCTTGCTACACTGATGGGCGGGATGTAAATTGCCAAGAGCCACTCTGGAGAAGTGTCCGGTGAGTCCTGAAACATCTGAAAAACACAGCTCAGAGAGCATAGGGCACTTCCACTCATGGGGGTATAAATTGGGAAAATTAAAAATCAGCAAGACACAAGCACCCCAAAGTTTAGGGCTGCTCTGTTGACCAGGACCTCCACTTCATTCCACCTTAAATATCCCAGGAAAGAGAAAAATGGATAAAGAAGTTGTGGTCCTTATGTACAATGGAATATCACTCAGCCAGGAAATCAATGTCGTAAGGTTAGTAGCAGCATGATGAGTGGATTTAGGTACGACGATTCTAAGTGAAATAAGTCACACAGAAAAGGACACTTCTCATAAGGTATCACTGATAGAGGGAATGTAAAAACCGTTACACTTGAACTGAATTACAAAACAGAACAGAGTCACACATGCAGAAAACACACTATGGCTGCTTAACGGGAAAGGTGAGGTGGGGTGATACATAAAACAAGGGTATCAAATTAGCTCAGATACCATTCCATAAACCCAATATGTAATAGACAAGACCTACTCCTTGCTCAGAGAACTGGACTCAACACGCCCTATTCACCGCACAAGAATATATCTGACTAATAATAATCGTAAAACCTATGTATTGATATCTCTCTGTTAGTGTGTCAAGTGGGTGTAAAGCGGCATAAACACAGCAGTGAAAAGCAGCTAAACCCCATTATAAAAATAAATTACTTTGAAACACCCATGAAACAAAGACAGTGAAAGAGAGAGAAATTCTTACACAATGCGTTCAGGGGCTGTGATGCAACCTGGATTGACCATATCTTGACGCACAGCTGGATGAGACATAAGGGTGGACACTCTTGGGGCTGAGCGGTTTGGTGAGGTTGGGTGAGCAAACGCAGACCCTTTAAAGTAATACTGCGTGGTACCCATCGCATGGGTCCCAAATCTCCAGGTTCAAGGGCATCTTCCTACATCAAAAACATGCATGAGAAACCCAGAAGATGGTACACCGTGTGATGGGGAAAGGTTTCTAAAACGCACCTCATTTCTCATCTCCTTGTGCCCGGGTTCGCTATTCCAGCCGCTTTACTAGCAAGCTCCCTACTTGGAGCATCAGCACCTTTAACCTCCTGTTCCGTACAGGTTGCAATTTGTCCTGAGGATAAACGAGAAGACGTGGAACCAACGAGAGACTAGCTCTTGGTGTTGGGACAGGCACAGGTCACTCTATTTTCCCATCAGAAAGAAGAATTAACCACAGGCTCAGCCTGCCCCCCGGAACCAGAACAGGGCCTGAAGCCATTCTGCGATTTTGCGGCCAGCTCCCATAAAAACGAGTTGTAGAATGGAGGTTCAGAGCACTGCAATTCACAAACCTGCAGAGTTATAAATGATAACTCTCGTCCACAAATATATTGAGGGAAGGCAAAGAAGAGGATTTGAAATCAAGGCAGAATTGCAGGAAACAGATTTCAGGAGGTAGATACGAATCGCCTTTGAAGCACATGAAAAGCGGCAAAACGTTGACAATGATGCCCTTGGCCAAAAAGGGCGTATGCGTTTTCTCCTGAATATATTCAGGAGAAAACGCATACGCCCTTTTTGGCCAACCAAGCAACCTGGAAAGGCAAATCAGCGCTACAAAGAAGTCTCGCTTCCCATCGGTCAAAAGGGCCATGCTGAAAAAAGTGTCAAAACCAGAAATGCAGGACAGGCCATGGAGAAATGGGAGCCTTGCTACACTGATGGGCGGGATGTAAATTGCCAAGAGCCACTCTGGAGAAGTGTCCGGTGAGTCCTGAAACATCTGAAAAACACAGCTTAGAGAGCATAGGGCACTTCCACTCATGGGGGTATAAATTGGGAAAATTAAAAATCAGCAAGACACAAGCACCCCAAAGTTTAGGGCTGCTCTGTTGACCAGGACCTCCACTTCATTCCACCTTAAATATCCCAGGAAAGAGAAAAAATGGATAAAGAAGTTGTGGTCCTTATGTACAATGGAATATCACTCAGCCATGAAATCAATGTCGTAAGGTTAGTAGCAGCATGATGAGTGGATGTAGGTACGACGATTCTAAGTGAAATAAGTCACACAGAAAAGGACACTTCTCATAAGGTATCACTGATAGAGGGAATGTAAAAACCGTTACACTTGAACTGAATTACAAAACAGAACAGAGTCACACATGCAGAAAACACACTATGGCTGCTTAACGGGAAAGGTGAGGTGGGGTGATACATAAAACAACGGTATCAAATTAGCTCAGATACCGTTCCATAAACCCAATATGTAATAGACAAGACCTACTCCTTGCTCAGAGAACTGGACTCAACACGCCCTATTCACCGCACAAGAATATATCTGACTAATAATAATCGTAAAACCTATGTATTGATATCTCTCTGTTAGTGTGTCAAGTGGGTGTAAAGCGGCATAAACACAGCAGTGAAAAGCAGCTAAACCCCATTATAAAAATAAATTACTTTGAAACACCCATGAAACAAAGACAGTGAAAGAGAGAGAAATTCTTACACAATGCGTTCAGGGGCTGTGATGCAACCTGGATTGACCATATCTAGACGCACAGCTGGATGAGACATAAGGGTGGACACTCTTGGGGCTGAGAGGTTTGGTGAGGTTGGGTGAGCAAACGCAGACCCTTTAAAGTAATACTGCGTGGTACCCATCGCATGGGTCCCAAATCTCCAGGTTCAAGGGCATCTTCCTACATCAAAAACATGCATGAGAAACCCAGATGATGGTACACTGTGTGATGGGGAAAGGTTTCTAAAACGCACCTCATTTCTCATCTCCTTGTGCCCGGGTTCGCCATTCCAGCCGCTTTACTAGCAAGCTCCCTACTTGGAGCATCAGCACCTTTAACCTCCTGTTCCGTACAGGTTGTAATTTGTCCTGAGGATAAACGAGAAGACGTGGAACCAACGAGAGACTAGCTCTTGGTGTTGGGACAGGCACAGGTCACTCTATTTTCCCATCAGAAAGAAGAATTAACCACAGGCTCAGCCTGCCCCCCGGAACCAGAACAGGGCCTGAAGCCATTCTGCGATTTTGCGGCCAGCTCCCATAAAAACGAGTTGTAAAATGGAGGTTCAGGGCACTGCAATTCACAAACCTGCAGAGTTATAATTGATAACTCTCGTCCACAAATATATTGAGGGAAGGCAAAGAAGAGGATTTGAAATCAAGGCAGAATTGCAGGAAACAGATTTCAGGAGGTAGATACGAATCGCCTTTAAAGCACATGAAAAGCGGCAAAACGTTGACAATGATGCTCTTGGCCAAAAAGGGCGTATCCTTTTTTTCCTGAATATATTCAGGAAAAAACGCATACGCCCTTTTTGGCCAACCAAGCAACCTGGAAAGGCAAATCAGCGCTACAAAGAAGTCTCGCTTCCCATCGGTCAAAAGGGCCATGCTGAAAAAAGTGTCAAAACCAGAAATGCAGGACAGGCCATGGAGAAATGGGAGCCTTGCTACACTGATGGGCGGGATGTAAATTGCCAAGAGCCACTCTGGAGAAGTGTCCGGTGAGTCCTGAAACATCTGAAAAACACAGCTTAGAGAGCATAGGGCACTTCCACTCATGGGGGTATAAATTGGGAAAATTAAAAATCAGCAAGACACAAGCACCCCAAAGTTTAGGGCTGCTCTGTTGACCAGGACCTCCACTTCATTCCACCTTAAATATCCCAGGAAAGAGAAAAATGGATAAAGAAGTTGTGGTCCTTATGTACAATGGAATATCACTCAGCCAGGAAATCAATGTCGTAAGGTTAGTAGCAGCATGATGAGTGGATTTAGGTACGACGATTCTAAGTGAAATAAGTCACACAGAAAAGGACACTTCTCATAAGGTATCACTGATAGAGGGAATGTAAAAACCGTTACACTTGAACTGAATTACAAAACAGAACAGAGTCACACATGCAGAAAACACACTATGGCTGCTTAACGGGAAAGGTGAGGTGGGGTGATACATAAAACAAGGGTATCAAATTAGCTCAGATACCGTTCCATAAACCCAATATGTAATAGACAAGACCTACTCCTTGCTCAGAGAACTGGACTCAACACGCCCTATTCACCGCACAAGAATATATCTGACTAATAATAATCGTAAAACCTATGTATTGATATCTCTCTGTTAGTGTGTCAAGTGGGTGTAAAGCGGCATAAACACAGCAGTGAAAAGCAGCTAAACCCCATTATAAAAATAAATTACTTTGAAACACCCATGAAACAAAGACAGTGAAAGAGAGAGAAATTCTTACACAATGCGTTCAGGGGCTGTGATGCAACCTGGATTGACCATATCTAGACGCACAGCTGGATGAGACATAAGGGTGGACACTCTTGGGGCTGAGAGGTTTGGTGAGGTTGGGTGAGCAAACGCAGACCCTTTAAAGTAATACTGCGTGGTACCCATCGCATGGGTCCCAAATCTCCAGGTTCAAGGGCATCTTCCTACATCAAAAACATGCATGAGAAACCCAGATGATGGTACACTGTGTGATGGGGAAAGGTTTCTAAAACGCACCTCATTTCTCATTTCCTTGTGCCCGGGTTCGCCATTCCAGCTGCTTTACTAGCAAGCTCCCTACTTGGAGCATCAGCACCTTTAACCTCCTGTTCCGTACAGGTTGCAATTTGTCCTGAGGATAAACGGGAAGACGTGGAACCAACGAGAGACTAGCTCTTGGTGTTGGGACAGGCACAGGTCACTCTATTTTCCCATCAGAAAGAAGAATTAACCACAGGCTCAGCCTGCCCCCCGGAACCAGAACAGGGCCTGAAGCCATTCTGCGATTTTGCGGCCAGCTCCCATAAAAACGAGTTGTAAAATGGAGGTTCAGGGCACTGCAATTCACAAACCTGCAGAGTTTTAAATGATAACTCTCGTCCACAAATATATTGAGGGAAGGCAAAGAAGAGGATTTGAAATCAAGGCAGAATTGCAGGAAACAGATTTCAGGACGTAGATACGAATCGCCTTTAAAGCACATGAAAAGCGGCAAAACGTTGACAATGATGCCCTTGGCCAAAAAGGGCGTATGCGTTTTTTCCTGAATATATTCAGGAAAAAACGCATACGCCCTTTTTGGCCAACCAAGCAACCTGGAAAGGCAAATCAGCGCTACAAAGAAGTCTCGCTTCCCATCGGTCAAAAGGGCCAGGCTGAAAAAAGTGTCAAAACCAGAAATGCAGGACAGGCCATGGAGAAATGGGAGCCTTGCTACACTGATGGGCGGGATGTAAATTGCCAAGAGCCACTCTGGAGAAGTGTCCGGTGAGTCCTGAAACATCTGAAAAACACAGCTCAGAGAGCATAGGGCACTTCCACTCATGGGGGTATAAATTGGGAAAATTAAAAATCAGCAAGACACAAGCACCCCAAAGTTTAGGGCTGCTCTGTTGACCAGGACCTCCACTTCATTCCACCTTAAATATCCCAGGAAAGAGAAAAATGGATAAAGAAGTTGTGGTCCTTATGTACAATGGAATATCACTCAGCCAGGAAATCAATGTCGTAAGGTTAGTAGCAGCATGATGAGTGGATTTAGGTACGACGATTCTAAGTGAAATAAGTCACACAGAAAAGGACACTTCTCATAAGGTATCACTGATAGAGGGAATGTAAAAACCGTTACACTTGAACTGAATTACAAAACAGAACAGAGTCACACATGCAGAAAACACACTATGGCTGCTTAACGGGAAAGGTGAGGTGGGGTGATACATAAAACAAGGGTATCAAATTAGCTCAGATACCATTCCATAAACCCAATATGTAATAGACAAGACCTACTCCTTGCTCAGAGAACTGGACTCAACACGCCCTATTCACCGCACAAGAATATATCTGACTAATAATAATCGTAAAACCTATGTATTGATATCTCTCTGTTAGTGTGTCAAGTGGGTGTAAAGCGGCATAAACACAGCAGTGAAAAGCAGCTAAACCCCATTATAAAAATAAATTACTTTGAAACACCCATGAAACAAAGACAGTGAAAGAGAGAGAAATTCTTACACAATGCGTTCAGGGGCTGTGATGCAACCTGGATTGACCATATCTTGACGCACAGCTGGATGAGACATAAGGGTGGACACTCTTGGGGCTGAGAGGTTTGGTGAGGTTGGGTGAGCAAACGCAGACCCTTTAAAGTAATACAGCGTGGTACCCATCGCATTGGTCCCAAATCTCCAGGTTCAAGGGCATCTTCGTACATCAAAAACATGCATGAGAAACCCAGAAGATGGTACACTGTGTGATGGGGAAAGGTTTCTAAAACACACCTCATTTCTCATCTCCTTGTGCCCGGGTTCGCCATTCCAGCCACTTTACTAGCAAGCTCCCTACTTGGAGCATCAGCACCTTTAACCTCCTGTTCCATACAGGTTGTAATTTGTCCTGAGGATAAACGAGAAGACGTGGAACCAACGAGAGACTAGCTCTTGGTGTTGGGACAGGCACAGGTCACTCTATTTTCCCATCAGAAAGAAGAATTAACCACAGGCTCAGCCTGCCCCCCGGAACCAGAACAGGGCCTGAAGCCATTCTGCGATTTTGCGGCCAGCTCCCATAAAAACGAGTTGTAAAATGGAGGTTCAGGGCACTGCAATTCACAAACCTGCAGAGTTTTAAATGATAACTCTCGTCCACAAATATATTGAGGGAAGGCAAAGAAGAGGATTTGAAATCAAGGCAGAATTGCAGGAAACAGATTTCAGGACGTAGATACGAATCGCCTTTAAAGCACATGAAAAGCGGCAAAACGTTGACAATGATGCCCTTGGCCAAAAAGGGCGTATGCGTTTTTTCCTGAATATATTCAGGAAAAAACGCATACGCCCTTTTTGGCCAACCAAGCAACCTGGAAAGGCAAATCAGCGCTACAAAGAAGTCTCGCTTCCCATCGGTCAAAAGGGCCATGCTGAAAAAAGTGTCAAAACCAGAAATGCAGGACAGGCCATGGAGAAATGGGAGCCTTGCTACACTGATGGGCGGGATGTAAATTGCCAAGAGCCACTCTGGAGAAGTGTCCGGTGAGTCCTGAAACATCTGAAAAACACAGCTTAGAGAGCATAGGGCACTTCCACTCATGGGGGTATAAATTGGGAAAATTAAAAATCAGCAAGACACAAGCACCCCAAAGTTTAGGGCTGCTCTGTTGACCAGGACCTCCACTTCATTCCACCTTAAATATCCCAGGAAAGAGAAAAATGGATAAAGAAGTTGTGGTCCTTATGTACAATGGAATATCACTCAGCCAGGAAATCAATGTCGTAAGGTTAGTAGCAGCATGATGAGTGGATTTAGGTACGACGATTCTAAGTGAAATAAGTCACACAGAAAAGGACACTTCTCATAAGGTATCACTGATAGAGGGAATGTAAAAACCGTTACACTTGAACTGAATTACAAAACAGAACAGAGTCACACATGCAGAAAACACACTATGGCTGCTTAACGGGAAAGGTGAGGTGGGGTGATACATAAAACAAGGGTATCAAATTAGCTCAGATACCATTCCATAAACCCAATATGTAATAGACAAGACCTACTCCTTGCTCAGAGAACTGGACTCAACACGCCCTATTCACCGCACAAGAATATATCTGACTAATAATAATCGTAAAACCTATGTATTGATATCTCTCTGTTAGTGTGTCAAGTGGGTGTAAAGCGGCATAAACACAGCAGTGAAAAGCAGCTAAACCCCATTATAAAAATAAATTACTTTGAAACACCCATGAAACAAAGACAGTGAAAGAGAGAGAAATTCTTACACAATGCGTTCAGGGGCTGTGATGCAACCTGGATTGACCATATCTAGACGCACAGCTGGATGAGACATAAGGGTGGACACTCTTGGGGCTGAGAGGTTTGGTGAGGTTGGGTGAGCAAACGCAGACCCTTTCAAGTAATACTGCGTGGTACCCATCGCATGGGTCCCAAATCTCCAGGTTCAAGGGCATCTTCCTACATCGAAAATATGCATGAGAAACCCAGAAGATGGTACACCGTGTGATGGGGAAAGGTTTCTAAAACGCACCTCATTTCTCATCTCCTTGTGCCCGGGTTCGCCATTCCAGCCGCTTTACTAGCAAGCTCCCTACTTGGAGCATCAGCACCTTTAACCTCCTGTTCCGTACAGGTTGCAATTTGTCCTGAGGATAAACGGGAAGACGTGGAACCAACGAGAGACTAGCTCTTGGTGTTGGGACAGGCACAGGTCACTCTATTTTCCCATCAGAAAGAAGAATTAACCACAGGCTCAGCCTGCCCCCCGGAACCAGAACAGGGCCTGAAGCCATTCTGCGATTTTGCGGCCAGCTCCCATAAAAACGAGTTGTAAAATGGAGGTTCAGGGCACTGCAATTCACAGACCTGCAGAGTTATAAATGATAACTCTCGTCCACAAATATATTGAGGGAAGGCAAAGAAGAGGATTTGAAATCAAGGCAGAATTGCAGGAAACAGATTTCAGGAGGTAGATACGAATCGCCTTTAAAGCACATGAAAAGCGGCAAAACGTTGACAATGATGCCCTTGGCCAAAAAGGGCGTATCCTTTTTTTCCTGAATATATTCAGGAAAAAACGCATACGCCCTTTTTGGCCAACCAAGCAACCTGGAAAGGCAAATCAGCGCTACAAAGAAGTCTCGCTTCCCATCGGTCAAAAGGGCCATGCTGAAAAAAGTGTCAAAACCAGAAATGCAGGACAGGCCATGGAGAAATGGGAGCCTTGCTACACTGATGGGCGGGATGTAAATTGCCAAGAGCCACTCTGGAGAAGTGTCCGGTGAGTCCTGAAACATCTGAAAAACACAGCTCAGAGAGCATAGGGCACTTCCACTCATGGGGGTATAAATTGGGAAAATTAAAAATCAGCAAGACACAAGCACCCCAAAGTTTAGGGCTGCTCTGTTGACCAGGACCTCCACTTCATTCCACCTTAAATATCCCAGGAAAGAGAAAAATGGATAAAGAAGTTGTGGTCCTTATGTACAATGGAATATCACTCAGCCAGGAAATCAATGTCGTAAGGTTAGTAGCAGCATGATGAGTGGATTTAGGTACGACGATTCTAAGTGAAATAAGTCACACAGAAAAGGACACTTCTCATAAGGTATCACTGATAGAGGGAATGTAAAAACCGTTACACTTGAACTGAATTACAAAACAGAACAGAGTCACACATGCAGAAAACACACTATGGCTGCTTAACGGGAAAGGTGAGGTGGGGTGATACATAAAACAAGGGTATCAAATTAGCTCAGATACCGTTCCATAAACCCAATATGTAATAGACAAGACCTACTCCTTGCTCAGAGAACTGGACTCAACACGCCCTATTCACCGCACAAGAATATATCTGACTAATAATAATCGTAAAACCTATGTATTGATATCTCTCTGTTAGTGTGTCAAGTGGGTGTAAAGCGGCATAAACACAGCAGTGAAAAGCAGCTAAACCCCATTATAAAAATAAATTACTTTGAAACACCCATGAAACAAAGACAGTGAAAGAGCGAGAAATTCTTACACAATGCGTTCAGGGGCTGTGATGCAACCTGGATTGACCATATCTAGACGCACAGCTGCATGAGACATAAGGGTGGACACTCTTGGGGCTGAGCGGTTTGGTGAGGTTGGGTGAGCAAACGCAGACCCTTTAAAGTAATACTGCGTGGTACCCATCGCATGGGTCCCAAATCTCCAGGTTCAAGGGCATCTTCCTACATCAAAAACATGCATGAGAAACCCAGATGATGGTACACTGTGTGATGGGGAAAGGTTTCTAAAACGCACCTCATTTCTCATTTCCTTGTGCCCGGGTTCGCCATTCCAGCTGCTTTACTAGCAAGCTCCCTACTTGGAGCATCAGCACCTTTAACCTCCTGTTCCGTACAGGTTGCAATTTGTCCTGAGGATAAACGGGAAGACGTGGAACCAACGAGAGACTAGCTCTTGGTGTTGGGACAGGCACAGGTCACTCTATTTTCCCATCAGAAAGAAGAATTAACCACAGGCTCAGCCTGCCCCCCGGAACCAGAACAGGGCCTGAAGCCATTCTGCGATTTTGCGGCCAGCTCCCATAAAAACGAGTTGTAAAATGGAGGTTCAGGGCACTGCAATTCACAAACCTGCAGAGTTTTAAATGATAACTCTCGTCCACAAATATATTGAGGGAAGGCAAAGAAGAGGATTTGAAATCAAGGCAGAATTGCAGGAAACAGATTTCAGGACGTAGATAAGAATCGCCTTTAAAGCACATGAAAAGCGGCAAAACGTTGACAATGATGCCCTTGGCCAAAAAGGGCGTATGCGTTTTTTCCTGAATATATTCAGGAAAAAACGCATACGCCCTTTTTGGCCAACCAAGCAACCTGGAAAGGCAAATCAGCACTACAAAGAAGTCTCGCTTCCCATCGGTCAAAAGGGCCAGGCTGAAAAAAGTGTCAAAACCAGAAATGCAGGACAGGCCATGGAGAAATGGGAGCCTTGCTACACTGATGGGCGGGATGTAAATTGCCAAGAGCCACTCTGGAGAAGTGTCCGGTGAGTCCTGAAACATCTGAAAAACACAGCTCAGAGAGCATAGGGCACTTCCACTCATGGGGGTATAAATTGGGAAAATTAAAAATCAGCAAGACACAAGCACCCCAAAGTTTAGGGCTGCTCTGTTGACCAGGACCTCCACTTCATTCCACCTTAAATATCCCAGGAAAGAGAAAAATGGATAAAGAAGTTGTGGTCCTTATGTACAATGGAATATCACTCAGCCAGGAAATCAATGTCGTAAGGTTAGTAGCAGCATGATGAGTGGATTTAGGTACGACGATTCTAAGTGAAATAAGTCACACAGAAAAGGACACTTCTCATAAGGTATCACTGATAGAGGGAATGTAAAAACCATTACACTTGAACTGAATTACAAAACAGAACAGAGTCACACATGCAGAAAACACACTATGGCTGCTTAACGGGAAAGGTGAGGTGGGGTGATACATAAAACAAGGGTATCAAATTAGCTCAGATACCATTCCATAAACCCAATATGTAATAGACAAGACCTACTCCTTGCTCAGAGAACTGGACTCAACACGCCCTATTCACCGCACAAGAATATATCTGACTAATAATAATCGTAAAACCTATGTATTGATATCTCTCTGTTAGTGTGTCAAGTGGGTGTAAAGCGGCATAAACACAGCAGTGAAAAGCAGCTAAACCCCATTATAAAAATAAATTACTTTGAAACACCCATGAAACAAAGACAGTGAAAGAGAGAGAAATTCTTACACAATGCGTTCAGGGGCTGTGATGCAACCTGGATTGACCATATCTTGACGCACAGCTGGATGAGACATAAGGGTGGACACTCTTGGGGCTGAGAGGTTTGGTGAGGTTGGGTGAGCAAACGCAGACCCTTTAAAGTAATACAGCGTGGTACCCATCGCATTGGTCCCAAATCTCCAGGTTCAAGGGCATCTTCGTACATCAAAAACATGCATGAGAAACCCAGAAGATGGTACACTGTGTGATGGGGAAAGGTTTCTAAAACACACCTCATTTCTCATCTCCTTGTGCCCGGGTTCGCCATTCCAGCCACTTTACTAGCAAGCTCCCTACTTGGAGCATCAGCACCTTTAACCTCCTGTTCCATACAGGTTGTAATTTGTCCTGAGGATAAACGAGAAGACATGGAACCAATGAGAGACTAGCTCTTGGTGTTGGGACAGGCACAGGTCACTCTATTTTCCCATCAGAAAGAAGAATTAACCACAGGCTCAGCCTGCCCCCCGGAACCAGAACAGGGCCTGAAGCCATTCTGCGATTTTGCGGCCAGCTCCCATAAAAACGAGTTGTAAAATGGAGGTTCAGGGCACTGCAATTCACAAACCTGCAGAGTTATAAATGATAACTCTCGTCCACAAATATATTGAGGGAAGGCAAAGAAGAGGATTTGAAATCAAGGCAGAATTGCAGGAAACAGATTTCAGGAGGTAGATACGAATCGCCTTTAAAGCACATGAAAAGCGGCAAAACGTTGACAATGATGCCCTTGGCCAAAAAGGGCGTATGCGTTTTTTCCTGAATATATTCAGGAAAAAACGCATACGCCCTTTTTGGCCAACCAAGCAACCTGGAAAGGCAAATCAGCGCTACAAAGAAGTCTCGCTTCCCATCGGTCAAAAGGGCCATGCTGAAAAAAGTGTCAAAACCAGAAATGCAGGACAGGCCATGGAGAAATGGGAGCCTTGCTACACTGATGGGTGGGATGTAAATTGCCAAGAGCCACTCTGGAGAAGTGTCCGGTGAGTCCTGAAACATCTGAAAAACACAGCTTAGAGAGCATAGGGCACTTCCACTCATGGGGGTATAAATTGGGAAAATTAAAAATCAGCAAGACACAAGCACCCCAAAGTTTAGGGCTGCTCTGTTGACCAGGACCTCCACTTCATTCCACCTTAAATATCCCAGGAAAGAGAAAAATGGATAAAGAAGTTGTGGTCCTTATGTACAATGGAATATCACTCAGCCATGAAATCAATGTCGTAAGGTTAGTAGCAGCATGATGAGTGGATTTAGGTACGACGATTCTAAGTGAAATAAGTCACACAGAAAAGGACACTTCTCATAAGGTATCACTGATAGAGGGAATGTAAAAACCGTTACACTTGAACTGAATTACAAAACAGAACAGAGTCACACATGCAGAAAACACACTATGGCTGCTTAACGGGAAAGGTGAGGTGGCGTGATACATAAAACAAGGGTATCAAATTAGCTCAGATACCATTCCATAAACCCAATATGTAATAGACAAGACCTACTCCTTGCTCAGAGAACTGGACTCAACACGCCCTATTCACCGCACAAGAATATATCTGACTAATAATAATCGTAAAACCTATGTATTGATATCTCTCTGTTAGTGTGTCAAGTGGGTGTAAAGCGGCATAAACACAGCAGTGAAAAGCAGCTAAACCCCATTATAAAAATAAATTACTTTGAAACACCCATGAAACAAAGACAGTGAAAGAGAGAGAAATTCTTACACAATGCGTTCAGGGGCTGTGATGCAACCTGGATTGACCATATCTAGACGCACAGCTGGATGAGACATAAGGGTGGACACTCTTGGGGCTGAGAGGTTTGGTGAGGTTGGGTGAGCAAACGCAGACCCTTTCAAGTAATACTGCGTGGTACCCATCGCATGGGTCCCAAATCTCCAGGTTCAAGGGCATCTTCCTACATCGAAAATATGCATGAGAAACCCAGAAGATGGTACACCGTGTGATGGGGAAAGGTTTCTAAAACGCACCTCATTTCTCATCTCCTTGTGCCCGGGTTCGCCATTCCAGCCGCTTTACTAGCAAGCTCCCTACTTGGAGCATCAGCACCTTTAACCTCCTGTTCCGTACAGGTTGCAATTTGTCCTGAGGATAAACGGGAAGACGTGGAACCAACGAGAGACTAGCTCTTGGTGTTGGGACAGGCACAGGTCACTCTATTTTCCCATCAGAAAGAAGAATTAACCACAGGCTCAGCCTGCCCCCCGGAACCAGAACAGGGCCTGAAGCCATTCTGCGATTTTGCGGCCAGCTCCCATAAAAACGAGTTGTAAAATGGAGGTTCAGGGCACTGCAATTCACAGACCTGCAGAGTTATAAATGATAACTCTCGTCCACAAATATATTGAGGGAAGGCAAAGAAGAGGATTTGAAATCAAGGCAGAATTGCAGGAAACAGATTTCAGGAGGTAGATACGAATCGCCTTTGAAGCACATGAAAAGCGGCAAAACGTTGACAATGATGCCCTTGGCCAAAAAGGGCGTATGCGTTTTCTCCTGAATATATTCAGGAGAAAACGCATACGCCCTTTTTGGCCAACCAAGCAACCTGGAAAGGCAAATCAGCGCTACAAAGAAGTCTCGCTTCCCATCGGTCAAAAGGGCCATGCTGAAAAAAGTGTCAAAACCAGAAATGCAGGACAGGCCATGGAGAAATGGGAGCCTTGCTACACTGATGGGCGGGATGTAAATTGCCAAGAGCCACTCTGGAGAAGTGTCCGGTGAGTCCTGAAACATCTGAAAAACACAGCTTAGAGAGCATAGGGCACTTCCACTCATGGGGGTATAAATTGGGAAAATTAAAAATCAGCAAGACACAAGCACCCCAAAGTTTAGGGCTGCTCTGTTGACCAGGACCTCCACTTCATTCCACCTTAAATATCCCAGGAAAGAGAAAAAATGGATAAAGAAGTTGTGGTCCTTATGTACAATGGAATATCACTCAGCCATGAAATCAATGTCGTAAGGTTAGTAGCAGCATGATGAGTGGATGTAGGTACGACGATTCTAAGTGAAATAAGTCACACAGAAAAGGACACTTCTCATAAGGTATCACTGATAGAGGGAATGTAAAAACCGTTACACTTGAACTGAATTACAAAACAGAACAGAGTCACACATGCAGAAAACACACTATGGCTGCTTAACGGGAAAGGTGAGGTGGGGTGATACATAAAACAAGGGTATCAAATTAGCTCAGATACCGTTCCATAAAACCAATATGTAATAGACAAGACCTACTCCTTGCTCAGAGAACTGGACTCAACATGCCCTATTCACCGCACAAGAATATATCTGACTAATAATAATCGTAAAACCTATGTATTGATATCTCTCTGTTAGTGTGTCAAGTGGGTGTAAAGCGGCATAAACACAGCAGTGAAAAGCAGCTAAACCCCATTATAAAAATAAATTACTTTGAAACACCCATGAAACAAAGACAGTGAAAGAGAGAGAAACTCTTACACAATGCGTTCAGGGGCTGTGATGCAACCTGGATTAACCATATCTAGACGCACAGCTGGATGAGACATAAGGGTGGACACTCTTGGGGCTGAGAGGTTTGGTGAGGTTGGGTGAGCAAACGCAGACCCTTTCAAGTAATACTGCGTGGTACCCATCGCATGGGTCCCAAATCTCCAGGTTCAAGGGCATCTTCCTACATCAAAAACATGCATGAGAAACCCAGATGATGGTACACTGTGTGATGGGGAAAGGTTTCTAAAACGCACCTCATTTCTCATCTCCTTGTGCCCGGGTTCGCCATTCCAGCCGCTTTACTAGCAAGCTCCCTACTTGGAGCATCAGCACCTTTAACCTCCTGTTCCGTACAGGTTGCAATTTGTCCTGAGGATAAACGGGAAGACGTGGCACCAACGAGAGACTAGCTCTTGGTGTTGGGACAGGCACAGGTCACTCTATTTTCCCATCAGAAAGAAGAATTAACCACAGGCTCAGCCTGCCCCCAGGAACCAGAACAGGGCCTGAAGCCATTCTGCGATTTTGCGGCCAGCTCCCATAAAAACGAGTTGTAAAATGGAGGTTCAGGGCACTGCAATTCACAAACCTGCAGAGTTTTAAATGATAACTCTCGTCCACAAATATATTGAGGGAAGGCAAAGAAGAGGATTTGAAATCAAGGCAGAATTGCAGGAAACAGATTTCAGGACGTAGATAAGAATCGCCTTTAAAGCACATGAAAAGCGGCAAAACGTTGACAATGATGCCCTTGGCCAAAAAGGGCGTATGCGTTTTTTCCTGAATATATTCAGGAAAAAACGCATACGCCCTTTTTGGCCAACCAAGCAACCTGGAAAGGCAAATCAGCGCTACAAAGAAGTCTCGCTTCCCATCGGTCAAAAGGGCCATGCTGAAAAAAGTGTCAAAACCAGAAATGCAGGACAGGCCATGGAGAAATGGGAGCCTTGCTACACTGATGGGCGGGATGTAAATTGCCAAGAGCCACTCTGGAGAAGTGTCCGGTGAGTCCTGAAACATCTGAAAAACACAGCTTAGAGAGCATAGGGCACTTCCACTCATGGGGGTATAAATTGGGAAAATTAAAAATCAGCAAGACACAAGCACCCCAAAGTTTAGGGCTGCTCTGTTGACCAGGACCTCCACTTCATTCCACCTTAAATATCCCAGGAAAGAGAAAAATGGATAAAGAAGTTGTGGTCCTTATGTACAATGGAATATCACTCAGCCATGAAATCAATGTCGTAAGGTTAGTAGCAGCATGATGAGTGGATTTAGGTACGACGATTCTAAGTGAAATAAGTCACACAGAAAAGGACACTTCTCATAAGGTATCACTGATAGAGGGAATGTAAAAACCGTTACACTTGAACTGAATTACAAAACAGAACAGAGTCACACATGCAGAAAACACACTATGGCTGCTTAACGGGAAAGGTGAGGTGGGGTGATACATAAAACAAGGGTATCAAATTAGCTCAGATACCGTTCCATAAAACCAATATGTAATAGACAAGACCTACTCCTTGCTCAGAGAACTGGACTCAACACGCCCTATTCACCGCACAAGAATATATCTGACTAATAATAATCGTAAAACCTATGTATTGATATCTCTCTGTTAGTGTGTCAAGTGGGTGTAAAGCGGCATAAACACAGCAGTGAAAAGCAGCTAAACCCCATTATAAAAATAAATTACTTTGAAACACCCATGAAACAAAGACAGTGAAAGAGAGAGAAATTCTTACACAATGCGTTCAGGGGCTGTGATGCAACCTGGATTGACCATATCTAGACCCACAGCTGCATGAGACATAAGGGTGGACACTCTTGGGGCTGAGCGGTTTGGTGAGGTTGGGTGAGCAAACGCAGACCCTTTCAAGTAATACTGCGTGGTACCCATCGCATGGGTCCCAAATCTCCAGGTTCAAGGGCATCTTCCTACATCAAAAACATGCATGAGAAACCCAGAAGATGGTACACCGTGTGATGGGGAAAGGTTTCTAAAACGCACCTCATTTCTCATCTCCTTGTGCCCGGGTTCGCTATTCCAGCCGCTTTACTAGCAAGCTCCCTACTTGGAGCATCAGCACCTTTAACCTCCTGTTCCGTACAGGTTGCAATTTGTCCTGAGGATAAACGGGAAGACGTGGAACCAACGAGAGACTAGCTCTTGGTGTTGGGACAGGCACAGGTCACTCTATTTTCCCATCAGAAAGAAGAATTAACCACAGGCTCAGCCTGCCCCCCGGAACCAGAACAGGGCCTGAAGCCATTCTGCGATTTTGCGGCCAGCTCCCATAAAAACGAGTTGTAAAATGGAGGTTCAGGGCACTGCAATTCACAGACCTGCAGAGTTATAAATGATAACTCTCGTCCACAAATATATTGAGGGAAGGCAAAGAAGAGGATTTGAAATCAAGGCAGAATTGCAGGAAACAGATTTCAGGAGGTAGATACGAATCGCCTTTGAAGCACATGAAAAGCGGCAAAACGTTGACAATGATGCCCTTGGCCAAAAAGGGCGTATGCGTTTTCTCCTGAATATATTCAGGAGAAAACGCATACGCCCTTTTTGGCCAACCAAGCAACCTGGAAAGGCAAATCAGCGCTACAAAGAAGTCTCGCTTCCCATCGGTCAAAAGGGCCATGCTGAAAAAAGTGTCAAAACCAGAAATGCAGGACAGGCCATGGAGAAATGGGAGCCTTGCTACACTGATGGGCGGGATGTAAATTGCCAAGAGCCACTCTGGAGAAGTGTCCGGTGAGTCCTGAAACATCTGAAAAACACAGCTTAGAGAGCATAGGGCACTTCCACTCATGGGGGTATAAATTGGGAAAATGAAAAATCAGCAAGACACAAGCACCCCAAAGTTGAGGGCTGCTCTGTTGACCAGGACCTCCACTTCATTCCACCTTAAATATCCCAGGAAAGAGAAAAAATGGATAAAGAAGTTGTGGTCCTTATGTACAATGGAATATCACTCAGCCATGAAATCAATGTCGTAAGGTTAGTAGCAGCATGATGAGTGGATGTAGGTACGACGATTCTAAGTGAAATAAGTCACACAGAAAAGGACACTTCTCATAAGGTATCACTGATAGAGGGAATGTAAAAACCGTTACACTTGAACTGAATTACAAAACAGAACAGAGTCACACATGCAGAAAACACACTATGGCTGCTTAACGGGAAAGGTGAGGTGGGGTGATACATAAAACAAGGGTATCAAATTAGCTCAGATACCGTTCCATAAAACCAATATGTAATAGACAAGACCTACTCCTTGCTCAGAGAACTGGACTCAACATGCCCTATTCACCGCACAAGAATATATCTGACTAATAATAATCGTAAAACCTATGTATTGATATCTCTCTGTTAGTGTGTCAAGTGGGTGTAAAGCGGCATAAACACAGCAGTGAAAAGCAGCTAAACCCCATTATAAAAATAAATTACTTTGAAACACCCATGAAACAAAGACAGTGAAAGAGAGAGAAACTCTTACACAATGCGTTCAGGGGCTGTGATGCAACCTGGATTAACCATATCTAGACGCACAGCTGGATGAGACATAAGGGTGGACACTCTTGGGGCTGAGAGGTTTGGTGAGGTTGGGTGAGCAAACGCAGACCCTTTAAAGTAATACTGCGTGGTACCCATCGCATGGGTCCCAAATCTCCAGGTTCAAGGGCATCTTCCTACATCAAAAACATGCATGAGAAACCCAGATGATGGTACACTGTGTGATGGGGAAAGGTTTCTAAAACGCACCTCATTTCTCATCTCCTTGTGCCCGGGTTCGCCATTCCAGCCGCTTTACTAGCAAGCTCCCTACTTGGAGCATCAGCACCTTTAACCTCCTGTTCCGTACAGGTTGCAATTTGTCCTGAGGATAAACGGGAAGACGTGGCACCAACGAGAGACTAGCTCTTGGTGTTGGGACAGGCACAGGTCACTCTATTTTCCCATCAGAAAGAAGAATTAACCACAGGCTCAGCCTGCCCCCAGGAACCAGAACAGGGCCTGAAGCCATTCTGCGATTTTGCGGCCAGCTCCCATAAAAACGAGTTGTAAAATGGAGGTTCAGGGCACTGCAATTCACAAACCTGCAGAGTTTTAAATGATAACTCTCGTCCACAAATATATTGAGGGAAGGCAAAGAAGAGGATTTGAAATCAAGGCAGAATTGCAGGAAACAGATTTCAGGAGGTAGATACGAATCGCCTTTAAAGCACATGAAAAGCGGCAAAACGTTGACAATGATGCCCTTGGCCAAAAAGGGCGTATGCGTTTTTTCCTGAATATATTCAGGAAAAAACGCATACGCCCTTTTTGGCCAACCAAGCAACCTGGAAAGGCAAATCAGCGCTACAAAGAAGTCTCGCTTCCCATCGGTCAAAAGGGCCATGCTGAAAAAAGTGTCAAAA
This sequence comes from Balaenoptera borealis, assembly GCF_965194805.1. Taxonomy (NCBI): domain Eukaryota; kingdom Metazoa; phylum Chordata; class Mammalia; order Artiodactyla; family Balaenopteridae; genus Balaenoptera; species Balaenoptera borealis. The sequence continues at coordinate 793 of NW_028122687.1, read as the reverse complement.
CCAGAAATGCAGGACAGGCCATGGAGAAATGGGAGCCTTGCTACACTGATGGGCGGGATGTAAATTGCCAAGAGCCACTCTGGAGAAGTGTCCGGTGAGTCCTGAAACATCTGAAAAACACAGCTTAGAGAGCATAGGGCACTTCCACTCATGGGGGTATAAACTGGGAAAATTAAAAATCAGCAAGACACAAGCACCCCAAAGTTTAGGGCTGCTCTGTTGACCAGGACCTCCACTTCATTCCACCTTAAATATCCCAGGAAAGAGAAAAATGGATAAAGAAGTTGTGGTCCTTATGTACAATGGAATATCACTCAGCCATGAAATCAATGTCGTAAGGTTAGTAGCAGCATGATGAGTGGATTTAGGTACGACGATTCTAAGTGAAATAAGTCACACAGAAAAGGACACTTCTCATAAGGTATCACTGATAGAGGGAATGTAAAAACCGTTACACTTGAACTGAATTACAAAACAGAACAGAGTCACACATGCAGAAAACACACTATGGCTGCTTAACGGGAAAGGTGAGGTGGGGTGATACATAAAACAAGGGTATCAAATTAGCTCAGATACCGTTCCATAAAACCAATATGTAATAGACAAGACCTACTCCTTGCTCAGAGAACTGGACTCAACACGCCCTATTCACCGCACAAGAATATATCTGACTAATAATAATCGTAAAACCTATGTATTGATATCTCTCTGTTAGTGTGTCAAGTGGGTGTAAAGCGGCATAAACACAGCAGTGAAAAGCAGCTAAACCCCATTATAAAAATAAATTACTTTG